>NW_017158043.1:224866-336199 GCF_001652005.2 Ceratina calcarata
AAGTTATTATTATTATCACCATCAGTTTATTATCCAATTTTCACTCATAAAAACATAAAAAGTGCTATGTCTTTTCTCATGACTTATTAATTTGAAGAACAGGTCATTTTGACACCTCCGGTAGAAGTAGGTATACATCAATCGCCGGTAGTTTTAGTGTTAATAGTTCAGAACTACCCTTGTTACCCAAGTAACTTCATTTAGAATAGTTCAGAACTTGAAATCAGGCTAAAACTTTGTAAAGGGAAGTGTATGTCTTTGTAGATTTAAACACTAAACCCAACCACATCTTATCATTGCTACAAAGTACGCAGCTTCTAATGATGCAAAAGATCTTTCAGCTTACTTAAAACGGAATTATATCAGCATAGAACTTGTTTAACTTACGAAACCATAAAACTAGCCGAATTGATAGAGTTTCGATACCGATCGCACATCGCGTCTGTAGCCTCGATACTCGCATCGCGACGAACGCGACCTCGGCAAGCGCGAACGACACGCCTTCAGAATTACATAATAATACTGTCGAACAGAGAAGGAGATCGAACTAGAAATCGGGTGATCGGAAAATTCTCACGTGAGTTCACGACCATCGATCATCGGACGTCGCGCGCGCGCATGCCTGATCGAGCATCGCGACTTCGTGCCGGGCTCGCAACTACCGCCTGCCCAACACCGATTTACGATTCAGCGTAATTACGAAAGACCTTAATGCCTGATAAGAACGGCGATGCCTTCCCCCATCTTACGGAGGCACGTTCGCGCGGCGTGGAACGCGTGTGTGCACACGCGAGAGGCGTCGAAGGCCGGCGAGGTCGATTAAACATTGGGAAAGCGGAATACGAAGTTAGAAACGAAGAAAATCTTTAGACTCCGTAGTATCTGACTCGGGCGATCCGAGGGCTGGTTTCGCTATCGGAAGTCGATAAGAGAGGCGGAGGAGGAAGAGAAAGAGACCCGGTTGCGGCCTTTTTTCCACTTGAACTCTCTCACCTTCGTGGCTCGGCTTAAAGGCCAGCAGGAGGATGGAAGACCGTTCAAAGGTCATCGGCTATACGTAAAGGACGATCAAAGGGTCTCCTACGTCGGAACAGAAGCGATCGAGAGTGGCGAGAAAAAGAGATAACCTACATCGTCCTACCTAACTACGGCAAATTATAACGGGACACTGACTATTCGATGAAAATGATTAAGTTCTTATCGAACACCTTTCGCTTTCAGTCTTCACCGCAAAATCAAAATATAACTGAAATGGAAATCCGCCTCGCTTTAAACACAGTGACCCGTATTTTATTTTAGCTGTATTGTATTTCTCGTAAGTACATAATCATCCGCTGTATAATAATTAAGTATTCTCTTTTATTATGTCATGGAATATATACATTTATTATTTTGCTAAGGTATGCAGATCGAGGAAAGTTTTAACGTTCGTCAGGCAAAAAGCTAATTAATAACTCATGCATCGTGTCCTGCTTTTTTAATAATGAACGTAACTGCTTTTTAATCAGAATATTCATATTAACACTATTATTTACATCCGTGGCTTCGTTCAACCGCTTGAAACGAAACCAGTACAAAATTTCAATGTTCCAATAGTTATCCTGTTATTTAGTTTACTTCGATGCGATATTAATAAGAGATTGAATTAAGGAATTAGCTATCTGAAATTCTAAAGATTGTACGAGCATCGGTGCAAGAATGCAGTGAAAAGAGGGAAATCCGTGGAAAGTCCGCGGAGAGAGGCAATCGGTTCGCAGAAGGAAATGCGCTCGAGGTCGCCATGCTCTCTGGCCGTGAGCCACGTGCGCTGCACCCGAGCGCACTTTCACCGACCACTTTCAAATTTCTCCCCCCTCCGCTGCGAAAGGAATTTTTCTCGTGGTCGCGTTCGAAGCTCCCTGGGCGGTTTACCTAAAACGACGGGAGACGGTCTGTCTCTGTTTGTCCCGTTCCGTCTGTCTGGCTCGACCGTCTGGATTCTCTGTTAGATTTCGAACGCAGACACGACGGAAGGTCGACGACCTCCGAGAACGGTTCCAACCGAAATTCTTGCGCGTAGAATCGCCTCTCTTCCTGCCGCGCGTACCAACGTAACTGAATACGCGCGCCGGCATCATCGGTACTCGAGCACGCGCGTTGCTCGTTGCCGGCTTTGAAAACACGGTTGCGTAACGATTGTTAGATAACTAGCAACGAGACTCGCGGGGCTACCGACGTCGTGAAAACGTTAATCGAACGCGGAACGGGTATCTGGATTACTCGGAAACGAATTTCGAATCAGGCCTTTGCGATTGACACAGTTCAGAAGCGTGGGACTCATCGACGCTTTTGCTGGCATTCTGATTTGTACAACTGGAAGCGAAGGAGTTTACGTCGCGATACTTTTTTACGAGACACGAGTAGGTCATCGAAAGTTTTTCAACGGATTGCCTAAACTGAATCGATCGTTTCATGTCAGTCATTGTTGCCTTAAAACCGCACCGAGACCAATGACTGGCACCAGAAACGTGGCAATCGGAAAGAGAAATCTACTCGCTTTTTATCCCAAGTGAAATTAATGAAATTAGACGCAGCTACAACAGAATTCGGTTCTATTTCGCTTTTCAATCAATCTCGCCTGCACTTTTAGTTTTCCTCGTTTTTTTTGCTCACCCGTGCCGTTTCAGGCGGGGNGGGGGGGGGGGGGGGGGGGGTAACGATCGGAACGAGGGAATCGGTTTTGTCGAACGCAACAGGACTGGGAAACACACCGCAGCAGTGTTCGCCGCGGTGGGAGGTTGCGAAACGCAACGCGACCGGTGAAAGTGCATTTGCTTCATTTCACAAGGTACCCCCGCGCCGAATTGCTCGTCGGTGAAGAGTTTCGCGAGCGAGCGAGCGAGCAAGTGTCGTAACCGAGCGCGAACACTATTTTGTTAGGCAACGGAATTCACTTGTGCAACGGAATCGCGATCGGATGAGTTTAGAAGGCTGCCTCGAAATCTGTAACTAGATGTTCGTTACGTTCCCATCGATACTTTGGAAAGAGAAAACGAAACGTTGGCCTGAATGAATTAAACCGAATAGAACTAGCGAGCATTTAACTGGAAAAGTTAAATCCTGAACAGGGCAGTTAAGGTTGTATAAGCCGTAAAATCTCTGGCAAAAGCAATGAATTTCTTTGAGAAAAAAATGATAATTACAGAGGAGTACAGTTTATGTTTTTCTCGGTTATAAGGAATTTTTAACGCATAATTTCTAATATTCTCAGTAGTCTCTTATTTCAGTGAAAACAATCTATTTTAGATATAAAATCTAAGATAAAAATAAGATATTTTAGACATAAACAGAGACATTGTAACTACGATTTTTGGTCCATATTATATTGCTAATTCTGATTAAATAATGACCGTACTAGATTTGACTTTCCTCTTTCCGAACAGCGATGACCGAAAAGTATTCTCATATAAGAACGAAAAGTCTATTCCCATAAATCCATATTTTTGGCTAATTTTATGGGTAACATTAACAGTCTGTCTCATCGCGCTGCCATCGGAGTCAGAACAAGCGCGATTACATCACTAAATTGATGTTGCATCAACAGCGACTTCTGGAAAACATGCGAGTCATCGAAGTTTGCCCGTGTCAGAAGTAGTTATCAAGTTTGAAGGAAGAAAACAGACAATGCGAGCGAATTCTTGACGTCATTGAGTTAACAACGAACTCATTTGTTATTGGGAGTCATTAATAATAAATTGACCGTTGACAGTTCAGAGAATTACCGTGTCAAATATCGCGAACGAGAATAATTATTTTCTACACACGGTCACGTTTATTTATTGAATGTTCACTGACCCGTAAACCTTTTATAAACGCGTATTACAAGAAATTTGTATTAAGCCATGAGAATCGCACGTAACAACCGAAACGCTGATGTTTCTCAATCAAAACCGGGCAAAATTTAATTTAAGTCTCCACTCGGCTGCCATTTCCGCGCGTCTGACCGCAAAACGAATGCGTGCAATGGTCGAATGTTTCGAAATCCGCAAGGTTGCGCACGACCGTGGCATACCTCGACGCTTTATCGAGCCACGGAATTCGCAATCGACCGGTGAAACATCACGAGTGAAAATTTACCCCCGCACGCGACCGTCCCCATATTTACATATATTAACCACGTGTACAAATACATATGTATATATGTTTGTCTTCTATATGTAGCAAACACGAGGTCGATCGCGATGGAACGTGAAATCCACGGGCCTAAAGCTGCGACCAAGGCCTTTCCGGGTTCGGCTGGGTTCTGCAATAGCCTCGTCGCGAAAACAGGAAAGGAAGGCCGCATTCCGTCAAACAATGATAACTGTAAACACGACTCCGACGAATAAAGGCATACCCCCTAGCGGACCATTCAGCTGCTACACACGAGTCACTTCTTTCTTGTGCAAACGCGATATATCTTATGAATCATACTTTGCCCCTTTAACCGACAAGCTCAACTTTAGGGCATAAGGAAGGCTAAAATGGAATTGCAAATTGCTTGGAACATTTTCCTGTGGATCGAGCCGGGTTCCGTGGAAAGTATTCGAGAGGAGCGTATCGAGAACAGGTGTACACCAGTTTCACGTTGACCTTTCATGATTGCAGCCGGGGTGTTCGCGCAGGTGTTCAAAGTATGCACGTTTATGAATAACAGCCGTGGTGCAACAATGGCTATATACGTTCCTACGAGCTCGCCTGTGTTCGCATCAACGTGAGCTCACTTTGGGGTTCGATAATTATTATATCCACGGCTACCGCGCGCGTGTGCGGTTCCCGAGAAAATATCTAGCCGACGGTTCTCGCCTACGTCCGATGAAGACGCGTGGGATCGCTGATGAATCGCGCGATGAATAAAACAGTCGAAGCGGCACCGGTTGCTCGGGCCAACGCGTGTCCGTGAATCACCCCGCGGAGTGATAAATCCAGAAAATTGTATCACCTGGACCTTCCTGCTTCTTTCTTACCAATAATTGACGTCGCGACCGCGTTCCGTGAGCGTTTAATTGGTGATTTATCGAGGCTTAGGTGATATCGACAGCTCAGCTGCTTGGAATGTCGTGCTTGCGGCCGGCATAACGTTTAATTTATAGTGATACCTACAGACACGGTTCATATAACTTATCTACACCTCACAACTGAAGGTTCTCGTTCAGCCAGCAATTCTACCTTCTAATTTATTGTTTATCAAAATTCATTAATTTATTTATCGAAAAGGCAATCATACCATCCTCTATACATATAACATCGTTCGAACCATGTACGATGTTGCCAAAAATTTCTGTCGATTCACGAGATTCACTTTCTCTCCAAAAGGGAAAGACCTCGAGGCGATGCGCGCATATTGCGAGGACAATCGATCCACCGGCGAGACCGACGCGAAATTAATGCCCGGTCTACCGTCCGCGGGAGGTAATGCCATTGTTTAGAATTATCGACTCGGTGTTCCATTCACCGGTTTCGGCAATCGTGCTAGCTCTGAACAACCGTCGAGAAAACTGGCCACGTTCGCGCAGCCATGACCTCGATCGAAGAATGCGCCGAGAGATTCGGTCCGCGTAACGGGACACGTAAAATTCACTTGAGGGCTAGCTTAGCACCAGGCTACTTAGCGTACTTCAACGGTGACTAGTTAAGAAAAAAAGATACGGTGGATTCCTCGAGGCCGTTTCTCACGAGTTCCGTTAACCCCCTATCAAGCCGACTCTATGTATAGCCACTCGTGTACGTTTTACAAATGTTTACGCGATCAATGGTACAATTACTATAATAATTTCTAATACTGATTTAAGTAAAAAGAAACGTGCTAATTTCTTTTTATTTAGAAGAGAGGAATAATTAATTTGAACAAAATAATAGGGACGATCAGGTGAACGTGGACCACGTCGGAAACGTTGACGAAGGGTATACGGGCTCGAGGAGAGAAACGATGTTGTTCATGTGTCCTCGACAAACGGATGGAACAACGACAGAAGCTCGACGAGGGACCATGTAATCTCGTTAGTTATGTGCCATTCAATGTCGAGCTTATCCGTGGAATGCTAACCTTCGCCATTTTTTACCAATAGGATTTAGCATAGCGCTCGCACACTGTTCTAAAAAGGGTAGCGAAAGTCCGACGATAGGGTTAAGCTAATTTTTACTTAAATAAGAATTACGGGCACGGCATAATAGTTTACTATGAAAAATCTAGAAAAATATGAGATTAAAATCTTTCTATCATTATTTACGTTAGTACATGACAAATGATGACTCAGATTCTTTCCTTATCACAAATCGTCCTTAACAAAAGCGGAACTAATGAGGCTTGCGAACAGTTCGGAGATAACGCACGGTCTGAGAGTCTGCGTCCCTTGCAAAACGAGGGTTGACCAACTGCGTGAGTCAGGCGAAAATTGGAACGGGCTACGTTGTCGCCGTGGCGTGGACATTTCGCAAGATCCGGGAACGTCTACAGCTGATAATTTATCCATGACGTCAGTTCTCGAAAGCGTTTTGCAGCGAACGCTGGCTCGAGGAAGTTGAGGAAGGTTCGTTTCGTCCGACGTCATTCCTAATTACTACAATCGAGGACGGAAATCATGGTCACGGATTGCAAGTCGTCCGTGTGCAACGTTCGCGACGAGTCCGTTCGGCCGGTTCCAAATTCGAAAAATGGGACGAGGAGAGCGTTCGAAAAAAAAAAAACGATGAAAATAGGCTTGACCTCAGATCCTCCGATAAGCATTTGCATCACAGAAGCGATCGTTGTGGCGAATCATGCCGACAGGCATTAGAAAAACAGGTGTTACGTCATACGTACGAGGAAGGATCGTGGTTATTTTCGCGCGGCTAACACAGCCTGTTTTCATATGGTGACTTGGTGTGACTTATTCCATCGTCGACTGGTTTCCAATATAACTTCGCGAGAGACTCGTGTTTATCTAATTTCTAGCGACCTGGCCGCAAAACTTATTTACAGGAAATTCTTTTTATCTTGGCATTCGCGCGCCGACTTATTTAGGTCAATGTATATTATTAAATTCTCTATGACACTTATAGCTGTATTGCCTAATAATACTCGTACGACGTGGATAGAAAAAGATAAAAATTTTTTGTTAACCGAGAACGAAAGTCGAATACGACCTTTGCTATGGCCGTCGCGAAAAAGTGTAAACTGATGATTCAGTTGATCCTTCGGCACGCGCACACCTTGCCTCCAATGACAGCTCCTTTTCAACCAGATAACCCGCGTTCCACTTTGGCGCGACGTACTTATTTACAACCACTTTGCATCGCATTCCAAACGAGTCGTGAGACGACATGATGAAATTTTCGAAAACAAATCAATTACCGTTGGTACATTAATTAAAGTCGGTGCGAAATGGATCGAGGTATGATTCGACGATAATAAAACTAATATTGTACGAAGAAGACAATCAATTGTTTCTAAACCAAGGAGTACCTTTTGTCTTAAGCTTTATCTCTTTAAGATAAGACGGATAAGCAGGCGCAAATTCTCGGCTTTAGCTTACGAAAGGGTTTGCCAATGCATCGCACGATCTCCATGGAACTAATAAACTGGTTTCAATAAGTAGCCGACGCTCCATTAATTACAGAGACATAAATATTGTATTGGGTCCAACGATTATCAAGTTTCCCAGGATTTACCCGATGAGAATTAACACAGACCATAAAACATCAATATTCATTATTAATATGACGTGAGGAACGAGGCTCAGGTCATTCGTCGCTTAATTTCTCCAAGATAGAAAGAGCGACGAAATGAAATCGATGATTTAACATTATGATAATCGAATTACAGACTAATGAACGGACTGTCGATTAAGTAAAAGTAAATTGAAATTTCCAAACAATGTGCCTCACACTCTGAATATTCTATGCACTTTAACGCAGAACACGCATTCTTGATATTTTCTATAAATACATAATGAGGTAATCATAGTTTAGTGAACAAATTAAATCATTGCATAAAATTAAAAATAAGAAACGATAGAAAATCAATGTGATGGATCTTGACGACTGCAAGAGCACGCGAGCCATTGAACAAAACCATCTACAAAGCTGGCCGTTCGCGGAACCGTTACCTCGGTCAACTTTAAAAATAAATGCGCTCGGCCGCAACCTGCAGAAGATGGGCCGCATCCTCGAGCTCGTAAAACGCGCTTCCGAGCCACGGTGTGTTTCAACGAGGCGCCCGTAGTACGCTACTACTACGCCGAGACCGGCACAGCCTTGAACGTTACGCAAATGACGTCGAACAAATGCAATCAGTTCCAGTAAAACGGGCTGCACCTTGGATGGACTCGCTCGAATCATCCGGGGCTTATCTAAAGGGGGCACGGGAATCATGCGCATTGGTATCTTTTAATGACGACGCGCGTGCATTATTACTCCGCAGACCGATTTCTTTGTTCCGAACCGATCTATCCCTGATCCCTCGTCATTCGGCCGACTGCCGATGATAATGGCGCAATCGCGTAATCGCGTTTCCACGTGCAGGCTGCACCTGAACGTGAGTAACGAGCGTCTGCTGAGAAAGCCGGGCATGCAGCAATCTAGCGTATACGAAAATGGACAAAGCCGACTGTTCGTGATTCAATCGATCCAGCGTTCTACGCTTACTACAATTTTTTTATCACTTAAGCTCTATCAATTCTTGAATATACCCGACAGACAACAGCCTTTATGTACTTATAAGAAGATTGGATACTCAAAGTGCATGAAATATGCAAACACGTAAAATATATATCATCGTTTTTAAAGGGGGCTGAAATCTCGAAGTAGATTTCATTTTTTATACCGATATCATAAACGGTTTGAAAAATAACACACAGGGAAGTTGTTGCAAGTCATTGACCCGAATTTTTAATACGGAAATACTTTTAGCCTCAGACATGCTTGCTCTGGCACCTATCTAAAAATTTAGTCAACAGGAAAAACGACTAGTCAAAGTTCGTCTCGGTTTTATCTGGGTTCAAAGTCGCGGGCGACTCCGGAATCTACGCAGGATGAAATTTACGAGAACCGGGATCGTCGACCGTGATAATTCGAACCGCGATCCCAAGCAAGCTCGGCACTTCGTTAAACCCCGTACACGTTGCATCAGCTCTTTACAGAACTGAATACAGTAGGAAGGGACTGTTATAATCGGTAAACCGCGAATTTTTATGCAAAATAAAAATTCCGCGACGTCAATTCAAAAAGTGAAATGTACATTCAGATTCTTTATAACTTTTAAAAAATAATTACCTCTATAAATAACGTCTCTATAAATGCATAAAATTCGCAATCTGATAGTGAGTAATTATCTTTCCGCTGATATTAGCCTCCCAAATCTAAATCAATTATACCAACAACGTACTTGCTCGTAACAAAAATAAAAGAATCAACACGATGATGCAAAGTTCACGTAGATAATTGTTGTTTATACGGAGATCAAGGAAATGCTAGATAATTATATCGGCCCGTTACACCGTTGCGTCTCGGACACAAATAGACTGGCCCGAGTGGTTCGGGCCTAAGAACTTCTGTAGAGACCGGACCGATTCACGAAGAGTCGGTTCGCGATTAGTCGAACGCCCGGCCAATTTTTACACGGCTGTCTCATTGACGAATGCAAACTAAGCGTTCGCGTTGTGACACCGCGCCGATTCAGTACTATGCCCCCGGTCAAATTTAGTCTCGCTGAAATCTTAGTCAGCGGCTCGGTCTACCGGCTTCTCTTGCGACAGTTCTACGACCTCTCTTTTTGTCTCGGCTACGGCCACGACTGCTTTCGTCGATCAAGCATAAGCTCGACGTGGTATTACAAACGATAGGAAATTGTACGTCTTTATACTTGAACTCAATAGAATAATGAGATATAGAACACCTTGTCTGAGTGCATAAGAATTTTGAAGGTAATGTGAAATGGAAATTTTTGCATCGAGGTTCACCGTCGAAAATAAATGAGAATACTGTCGAAACGTTTTAGACGGAGAGTGTAAAGAGTGTTAATACCAAACGCACTGATGACGCAGTTCTTAAATAATAATGAAAACACGTCTGCGGAAATAAGTTCGTTAAGTCATAATTTGTTGAATTTCTTTTCAAAGGAAACAGTAAAATGCGATAATGAGGAAAATTATTTTACACTCGGCCCTTTTCAAATACTTCGATCGTTACGGTCGACACGTTGTCTGAATCGGTAAATAAAAGTGATTTCATTCTCCGGCCGCATTTCTGAAAAATCCAAGTCAAATATTGACGATACGCCTAATTTAGATTGTCCGACTGTTCGTCGAAACAGTTGATACGGCTTCAGAAAAGGTCGACGATGTCTGCGTTCATTTCCATACGTAAACATTCGATTTATCGGTAGAAGCCTCTTTATCAACTACAAACCGGCGAATTAAGCCTGGTTCCTGTTTACGACCAAATGTCTATCGTGTTAAATGATAACAGATTTTTCTGCAAACGAGAAACGAGCACCTCGGGGCATTCGCTTCCTTTTAAGAAAAGTATAGACTTAAGGAAAACTGCTAAGAAGTACGTGTCCATTTGAAGTAAACAGGAAAATGGATCCGGCTAGTAGCGAGCAAGAGGCCGGAACAACTAGAGGGAAGTGCAGATTTTATTGTAACAAAGCACGAGAGCTGCAACGCTCCAGATTGCGATAATACAAATGAAGAAAATATTAGTACGTCAAATTCTAAGTATTGAAAACGTTCAAGTGAAAGATTTCTGTACACTTAAAATATCGCTTTCGTACAACCTCGACTGATACGACTTCAAGGTTGAAAAATACAAGCTAAGCGAGCGGCTCGATTATCTAAGTAATACTGCAAACAGATCGATCTCTGAATTCGAATTCGAGCAACTCCAATGGGAACGTCGTTCAAAGATTAATTTGAATGTACACATAAATTGTATTCTTGTCTCGTCTTCGTGTGCGCCGAAGAGAGGGTGAAATATTCCATGAAAAATAAAAATTAGCGAATATCAGTTGACCGACTGATAAGATGTCGCGAACAGGAATGGAGAAAGAAACACGACGCATTCAGACTTGATTACTCGTCGGGCAGATAAGATCTAATGACAAAAGGCGGCCTTGGAGGATGGATTTGATCGACAACAACGAAAGGAATGATCTATGAAATCGTATCGAGATTATCATCGCGAATATACAAGAGATCGGAGAAGAGCCGCAATTGAAAAGAAAAACCAAGAGAGAGAGAGAGAGAGAGAGAGAGAGAGAGAGAGAGAGAGAGAGAGAGAGAGAGAGAGAGAGAGAGAGAGAGAGAGAGAGAGAGAGAGAGAGAGAGAGAGAGAGAGAGAGAGAGAGAGAGAGAGAGAGAGAGAGAGAGAGAGAGAGAGAGAGAGAGAGAGAGAGAGAGAGAGAGAGAGAGAGAGAGAGAGAGAGAGAGAGAGAGAGAGAGAGAGAGAGAGAGAGAGAGAGAGAGAGAGAGAGAGAGAGAGAGAGAGAGAGAGAGAGAGAGAGAGAGAGAGAGAGAGAGAGAGAGAGAGAGAGAGAGAATTAAAAAATTAGGAATACTACGATCAAAGGTTAAATGCAAAAGTTTTCCCACAGAATCTTGGCCTAACGTGAGCTCACGTGAACGGTACTTCGGGAAATGTCGATGAATACCAATGGATGGAAGAGGCGGGAGAGGTTCGGTATGCTTAGTAAAATGCAATTCGTGTAACCGCGTGCCTTCGCTTTGTATTCTTTCTCGAAAGCGAAATAAAGATAACGCTCTGACGTACTTTCACCGTTCTTAGCAATTTCACGCTCTTTTATGGCGATTTCTGCTTATTAATCAAAGGAATGCTCGCGAGAAATCGATGAATCATGCGTTCGTTATGAAGATTAAAACGAGACCAGGAACGAGAGATGACCATTTCGGGGAATGAATTCCTAGATAAATTGAGGTTCTTGTAAAATTAATCGCCACGAGTTTTATACCAATTATTCAATAAAGAATTGATGCGATAAGACTAAGAACACAGCGGATCGTCTTTACTCGAACCAGAAAAGTTTAACAAGATTGGAGAAAAAAACGACCGGTTTATCGTCGGAGTTGCTGGGAAAGGTCCGGCCAAGATCATTTCCAAAAGAGGTGTTTTCATCGAAACAAAAAAGAGCAACCGTACTGGGACTCGATTATCGGCCATAATATATTTTTCCTTGGTTTCCCGATATCATGGCCGAGCGACGATGACCGTGACGAACAACAGCAGTGAACATCTGTACGGCGGCAAGGAATCATTCAGCTGGTGCTGGTGACCGGCCTGATTGTTCCTCCCAGTAGAAACCGGCAATCGGTGTCACTGTGTCGTGCTGCTACCGGTGACGTCACTCCTCAACACCGTCGACGACTCCTCTCTACGTTCTCGTAACCACGACACTTACGACACTGAATAAGGAACGAACGCGAGCGATTAGCAGCTGGCAGATAATGTTGCAGCGTGTGCTCGAGAACCGGCTCCGTTTCGCGGCCTGACAACGAGCCACGCGTTTCGCGTTCTCATCGCTGAACGAAGTTAAACGCATGCAAAAAGGAGAGCACACGAGGTCTAGAAACGAATCCTTTGGAAATACACCAACCCTGGCAGTTTTCGAACAATCTCAGATATTGAAATATAAATTATTGCACGTGCATTAGTATTTGCCATTGAAACCTCATGTCTTACGTTTATTTATTATTTTATTTTCTACTACGTGTTACGTTTGACCAAAAAGTTTTGCCAAATCTCTTAATGTAATGGAAACAGACAAGTAATTAAAGGATCTTAATAATGTAATGAAAAGTCGATTATTCGATGTTGTGCATCATTGATAGGCGGAGTTAAGATAGTCGGGAGATTGCGCGCTCTATTTCATCGCGTGCTGCGCGTATTATTTCAAACAAATTGTGACGTTCGAACAGTTGACAGTGTCGGCAATCGCGGATGACGCTCGAGCGGTAATTTCTCATTCGGTGGCCTTAAACGCTGTTGTCACTGAGTCTTCCTACTTTTTGTGCGTCATTGCGCACAGGCGTAACGTCACGATCGGCCGTGGTAATTGACGCCGATGCTATTGTTCGAATTTTACGAGCTTGAGAAACCGTAGCCTTAAATTTGCGAACTGTGCCAGTAATTCCGACTCGCATACTCGAACAATAAAAACATTCGCTACTTAAATTCTGTTTAAGAAACCCTTAAATTCATGCTTGAATTCTAACGTCCGAAAGCCGACGACTGGATCCAATTAAATGAAATTATTAACGAGGAAACAAGTTGCTTTTAATACGATTTCAACGACTGTGATTCGCACTGTGTTTCTCTTCCTCTCCTCTTTTAGCGTCGGGGGAAGGTATGTACCAAAAAGCAGGTCACGCAACGGCGATAACGGTAATCCGTGCGCTCTTGGTGCAATGGCGTTCAGGTGGAAAAGCAAACGAAGAAAAGTGTTGTACTCGCGTATCCGCACCAACACACGGCTCGTAATGACCGCGAGCCAAGTCTAACGACTACCGGGATTTTCCTTCGAATCATCGCTGCCATTACCAGCACAGAACAATTTGGAAAGTCCGCATCAAATTGTTTATACCAAACACGGTCGCCGGTACTCGTGTTAAATTAATCGTTCATCGATGAATTTACAAATCGCGCTCTCTCAGAACGAGATTATCCCATTTATACATATAACATCTTTCATTATCAGTACGAATGGATCTTCGATCAAAGCGATTGTTCATTTGCATGAAACTATGTCGAGCTTTAAAATATCATCGTGCAGCTGTTCGACGCGTACTTCAACCCCTAACCAGCTGGTAAAGAAACGGCAAACAAAGAAAGTTTATCGCTCGAGCTTACTCATTGAACGACAATGCTCTCGCATGCCGTGGCTCATCGGGAACGAGCACGGAACCTGACACGCGTGCATATGCATATCGAGGTGCACGTGTGTCGGCATAGGAGAGCACTCGATCCAGTTCGCGCGTTATCGAAAGGCGAGAGTGTCAACGTTCACCCGCGCGAAAGTGAAAATCTGGGGCTACCAGTCGCGAGCACGAGCGCGAGATATACTACGCCGCTGTACATACGTAGTACGTTTACCGATTGTGCGGAGAGACGGGCGGGAAAAGGCCGGCCCGCGCCGGTATCTAGGCTGCGACCCGGTTCGCGGTATCATTTGGGTCATTGTGTTCAGCCGGGTCCAGCGGAACCGGGTAAAATCGCGACACCGCGTTCCATCCTCGCTCTCTCGCGCAGCTATTCGACGCATGTGCGTGCGAAGTTGAAACACGTAAAGGTGCGTTCGAACAGAACGGGTAAGTCCAAGGAAACGCTTGATCCCTTGGATTTTATTTGACCAAGAGAAAATTCGTAGGAACAGAAGATGCTCATTCATATTTTATCTTCTTAATAATGAACCCTGTCGTCACTTGAACAACTCGTCTACTCGGCTTAAACGTGGTTGTGTACGTCGCTGACCAGGACTCTCTGTCCCGCTCTCTACGCAGGGCGTGACATTTAGAAGAGACGTACTTACGACTCGTAACAATTACGTAGACCACCCTGTACACACACAGGCCGATGTGCGCTCGTTATATCACAGGCGTCGTTGCGTAAAATGTACACTGGCACACGCTCTCCTCTCTTCTCGTTACGCGGAGAGTATGTGGCCGCCTTTCGCCCCTCTACTGTCCCGCTTTTAAACCCTTCCCCTCACGTTTCGACCGTCGTACATAGTACGCGGCGGCGGCGGCGACGGCGTTATTCCGACATGCTGCCTCCTCGTCCCGTCTCTTTACACCAGCCAACGCGATTCAGCTTCTTGTTCTACGCAGCGAAAGTTTGTTTTCATTTTTCAACTCCCTCGTCAACCGGCGTCGCTACCTGATTTTTCATTCGACGACCACGCGTCGATAAGCAGAGAAACGCGAAACGGATCATGATTATCAGTGAATAAAACTATGTACGCCGATGATTATAGAATTTGAATGCGTAGTAGAAACGACGAACGAAAGACTGGATTTATGTAGAACGTTGAAAGTTTACCGATTGGTTCTCAGCTGATAGACGGGATTGATCGATATACCTTCCAAGGAAAAGATGCTCGAACTTACATCCTACGTGTTTCGAAATCTGAACAGATAGACCCACACTGTTTGTCTCACGATACTCGTGGAAAATGGGTAGTCGCAGCAGCGATTATTCAACGAACGGTCGGATCATCTAGCTAATAATTGATTCTTCTTTATCTGTACTGCGTAAACAGCCGAGCACGCCTTACGTCGCGAGACACGATCGTAGGTGTAATTTATTCATGCATCTTGTTAAATCATCCGAGTCTCGACATCTAATAAAATAGCCGCTTCGTACGCAACTCTTGGGGCCACCTACTCCTTCAGCGGTTTCTCGTCATCCGATCGGTGTAGTAATACATACACAGTCCTTATCTCGTTTTGCTCGTGTGCCACCTGCAACTTCGTTTTTCATCGGCTCGAGCTAATCTTATGTCAACGACTTTAATAAAGCCGTCATTCTCGCCGCGTGAGAGAAATAAAAATACAGTAATATTCTTCCGCCAGTAAATTATTGAACAACTAAAATTTGTGTCAGGCCGTCTGTTTAAGGATCCCTTGAAAAAATCTCGAAAAAATCGAAAATTTCTTTTTGTTGTTTATTATTAGCAATGTTCTTCCGACGTCTTTTTTTTTTAAATTGCGTTTCTGAAGTGCATAAACTTTTGGGATTAACTGTATAACCAATACATCCTTAATTCGATAATTTATCACGCGTCACCACTGGCCCGGTTCGTGGATAGTCGAACGAGCAGAACCGCGTAAGTACTCGCTCACTTATTTACACACAAAGTCACGGAGGGAGCACGTACGGCGTAGCAAGTTTCAATCTAACGCGGGTGAACTCTCTTTCTCCCGTTTTCCCAATACTCGACCGCGGCACCGTATCCGTGAGAGCCGGCGGGATGCGTTGCACGCGCGTTCGCCAACGGTGACGAATAGGACGCGATACGTACCTACATACACGTAGTAAGTACCTACCTTTCCTGTGAATCTCGCCGCGCGTGGAACGCAACACGCCGTTCCGTGTACACGATCGGTGGTACCTTCTCGACCTACTTTTTTGAGAAAGGCCCGACCTCGCTTTTCTCTCGTTGCAGCCAGATACGCGCCACTTTTCCTCACGTTCTCGCGCGTCCCATGCGGCAGTTACTTTTTCTCGTGGCAACGGCCGTTCATTCCGTTTGATAATCAACAAATACTACACGAAGTAACGAACGACTGCATACGAGATAAACAAAATCGTGACGCGTTTCACGCGTTATCGCCTGACCATTTATACTGGCGAGCGGAAGACTAATTTTTATGTCCCGTAAAGTAAAAAAAGGAAAAAACTGTGCACGTTTTACTGCTATGTTCACGAAGTCTTTTTTGAATTTCAAATAAAGCATACGGAAATCGGACATTATGATTAATGCAACTTGCCCGTCTCATGAATAAACGAACGTCCGATAACAATGATACTCGTTCACTCAGTGTACTGTACTTTGATTAGGTAGCAGTCGCTATAGAAACTTGACTTAGAACGTTGGATTAGATAATAGAGATAAATACTTGGTTGTGTGGCGGTATTACTACGGGATACGTAACGCCGCGATAGAACGAGGCTGTACGCACGGCCCCCCCCCTCCCCTCCACCGTTTCGGTGTTATGTATCGACAGAAATTGTTAGAAAGTCCCGGCGGACTTACGCGAATGGCTTATTCCTACCATATGGTACCTCGACGTGTGCAAGGTTACATTATCGATCATAATTTACGACGCGTGCTGCATTGTTACGTCAGTCCGGCTCGTTTACGTCCAATATCGTATCGGGTGGGAGGGCGAAGACGCATAAACTTACGCACGTACTGCCCACGATCAGCTGATTTCGCGGTTCGTGCCAATTTCATAACGTGTTAAACTTTCCCGTGGCAAAGTATAAAAAAAAAAGACGCTTTCAAAGTATCGTGAGAGTTCCTAAAGATTCGTCGCGCGGTGAAAGCGTGAAAAAAGTACCGGAATCCTGTCTAGAAAAATTCAGTTTTACAGTTTAAAATTGCTTCGAATACGCACGGAATACTCATTGGATTCCGGATCCATTTCATACGCACACATGGAAGATGTATCGCGTCCTCCCTCTATCTTCAATACTCTCTGTGCACGGGTCGCTACTTGGATCCACGTGAACGTGCCACATCGTCTGTGTGTGCACGTCCAGAATCCAATGAGCCATGTGTACACACGGAGATCGCGAGGCAACGTAAGGCAAGTGCCTCGCGTAACGTTCGAGAATCAAGGACGCCGGTTTGGCACGAATTTCGAACGGCATGCTGATTTACTTTCACGCGGACAATGAAATTTCGTTCACGGTCGACGCGATGTTTAACTAAGGAGAGCGGGACCGATGAGGCGTGGGCGAGGAACAGACGGCGATCGCCTCTATTACTCCGACCGTCGAAACGATTCCGGGTAATCATACCGGCACGCGCGTTCCATTTTGCAATCCCATACCGTCACGTAGCCGCGTGCAACTTATTAAAAGTCCGCACGTCTCGCGTCGTACTACGCGCCCATTTCTCGACGGAACCTTGCGAGCGACCGCGCGCAATGCATATGCATGTATCTGTGTATGCATGCAACGTAACTATATGCATCGCGGTGCGTGGCATTAGAGCCATGTACCAATATCCAAGGTAATTGTACTCGGGCGTGTTAATGATTGCGACACGGGCGCAATCGCGGTAAACCGTATCGGCGAGGTGGGAGAAAGAACGGGGGAAGACAGAAAGAGTTAGAACGATGGGTGTACCGAGTAGCCGGGTAGAGAGAAGGCGTTGCATTGTAAACCTCTAATATGACCGACTTTACGAGCGATCGGCCAGCCTAGGATGCAAGTATCTCCGATGTTAGCCGCCGCTATCCAGTCGCCATGTTATTTCCAAACTCCGAAATCAAGCACTCTTTACGAAGAGAAAGGTGAACCGCGATCGCTGCCTCGTTCGAAATTGTGACATAACTTCGGTTTCTCTGTGTTTCGTATGTAAACATGTATATGAAAAGAGAATGCAGATGGTAAAAAAGAAAATGGAAATTCCTCGTTTGCGTCGCGTTTCATTTTCTCCTAACCGATTTCGACCCAAACTGGTTTCACTCTCCCTCATGCATATTCGATTTTTACCGGTGGAACAACGCTAAATAGATACCCGCGATTTCCATGTTGATGTTCCTAGGATAAGCAACTAGTTCGTCTATTATTCTAAACGAGGATGGATATCGTATCTAAAAATAATTAAATAGACGATAATCTGAGTCAGGGACACGCTGCAGGAAAATATGTGTTCCAAGTCGAACTCGCATTTTCTACGTGCCACGAAGAACTTTCATTCAATAATAAGTTTACGTCGAAAGCCGTTAAGTCGTCGATAACACGTACAAGTCGTGGCGAGTGAAAAGTAGCATTTTAGCACGTGGAACGTTTCTAGTTTTCATTTAACCGACTGACACCGCGTACTCCCGTCGAACTACGGGGACGCGCGCCGGCCGGTTCGTAACTATAAGTTAATACTAATGCAGACCGGCCATCCGTGATCCATCTTGCGTAACCTATTTACCGATGAACTGGTACAAGCATGTATGACATAATCCCGCGCAACGGAGCGGCTACTGTGGATTCCGGCCTGTGCAAACACTATTTTAAATAGCCCATTGCTCACGAGCATACGCGTCGCCACGCACCCGGCACTTCAGCGCGCGGTGTTACGCGAATTAAAAATACGCGAGGAAAATCAGTCCGTGAAGCGAGAGAATACAATTTTATCTCCGTTATACGTGGCGAAACACATTTCATTTCAATGCAAATTTACCAAAAAATCTTGAGAATCTTGTTGAACGTAACTCGAGGAATGAATTATAAAGAAGACTAGAATTTATTTATAAATGACCTAAAGTCTCAGACAATCTGTCTTTTGAACGGTTCTATTCGTGCATAAACTTCAACATCACTGACCACGGGAATAACCCGAAACAGTTGACATAAAGATGATACGGCGAGCGAATCAAACTCTCTTTACGATCGTCTCCCCTCTTCCCTCGGGTCGAGTTCGTAACCTCGAATTGTACGAGCGTGCGACGAAAAAAGACGAGCGAGATCGGGAGATTGGCCACCTGCTGCTGAAACGCGGCTGCCGAGCAACTAGGGCAATGAATTACGCCAAGGATATCACGGAGCTGTCAACAGCTGCTGGACGAACGTTTCTTCCCGGCGTACAAATTAAACGTATTCCGGATTCCTTGCGAGGCAACGAAAGAGTAAAACGAATCGAGCAGATAAGACCACCGCGCGTTTACCGGAAGTGTCAGTGGCAACAAGATAGCGCGAATGATCGTGTAGTACGAACGAAACATCCGCGAGGCTCCGTCAGCTCGTTGGACAAGCACGCACGCGAACTGGAAACGTCCTGTTCCTTCTTTTTAAAAAACGAATTTCAAATCGAACTAAATCTAATTCTGCTGTGCTCCAAATTCTGAATTTAAGAGAGTTCTATCGATAATAGAATTAAATCAGGCTTTGATAAAATTTGAATGAAGTTCTTAAAAATCCGAAAGTTATTAGTAAAAATAATTAGGAAGTAACCCAGAAAAGCAGAATTAATAATCAGTTTTTTATAAAATTTGAAATACTTCCAGATGAAGTTCTTAAAAATCCGAAAGTTATTAGTAAAAAAAATTAAGAAGAAGCCCAGGAAAGTGGGTTACACGTGTAAACAAGTGATCAGCCCGTGAAAGAGTTTTATTGGTTCAATTTCGTTGCCCGGTGTATGTAGAGTCGCGGGCCAGTTAGGTTCGGTCAGCCGGTGCCGGGATATCTATCTTTGGATCCACGCACTTAGTAAGCTCGCGCGGACGCACCATCTCTTACTCAATCATCTCACGCCCGTGCCGGTGACCAGTGACACCGTTAAACGTGGCCATTATATCGAATGCACCCCGCGGTTCGGATATTTCCGTGGTGACCGTACATAGAGCCGACGGATCGTGCCGTTAACGGCGAAACGCACTCCCGCAGTGGGACGCATTACTACTGTACAGTATCGTGCTACCTTTTCGTTACAGCGAAACGTACGCTTCAGTGACGCTCAACTTTCGCCGGCCGGTGCGAATTTTGACAAGAAATCAATCAGCTTTACTGTTCATGTTTGCTTCCTAAACGTCATCACTCTTTACTTTCTCGTAAACGCATGTACATAAGCTTTCTACAAGTGAATAAAATTCCGCAATCTAACGATAAGATATACGCGGAGATATGCAGCTGCAACGATTTGCTAAAGGGGCGGTTTTACTACGCGATCAAGTCCGTCCGATGAAGTTGGAATTCGTATAAGGCAAAGTAAGATAGCAACTGAACTGGTTAATAAACAACTAAACACGTCCATGCGAAATATTTATGTGCACGCATACATTTAAATTATGAAAATAAAAACTGTATGATTAAAAAAGATAATTCGTTTGAATCAATTTGCTTCTGATGCTGCAAAATCTGTCAGATGTTTTATTTTACATCTAGGTAACACTCAACGAGATATTTAATTAACTTTAATACTACATCTCCAAGCTTACGGATGTACTTGCAATATTCATACTAAAACCAGCGTGTCGAGTATACACGCTACTGGAAGTTGTCACGACTTCGGAAGACTCATGATTTACGATAGCTGAGGACATGCGATTCATTGCTATACTCCGAAATGCGAGGTAGGGAAAATCCAGGTAAGCTGCGTGCCTCAGTGGACTCCGCCAACCAAGAGTACGAGTTTAGCTTTAAGTACCCACTAGTCAAGGGGACGAGTCTGAATTGCTCCTAAACAGAGGATTAACAATCGGCTCATGGCCGGGACCCACCGGGTCTGGTTTTCCCCATACCCAGGTATTTCGGACTACGGTACTAGAATGTCCCTCGTTGCTGTCGAGCACCCTGTCTATTAAGATATTATCAGGGTTAACAGAAGGGGTGTGCCGATGAATCGCATGAAAGATATTTATTCGACGCCGAAACGCACGCCGACCAGGGGAACGTGCGGAAGCTTTGAAATTACTACTTACGCATACTTGCGCTAACAGATAAACGCCATCCGAGTATTTACCGATTCACGCTTCAGTAACCTTCGACGTCACTAAAAGTCAGCCATCTACGTTCACGTATGTATCGCATGTGTAAACAGGTAACGACGCGAAAAACGACTTGCGTCAGAGTATGTACTCAGTCGATGAATTAATTATACGGCGATTAAGGATTACAAATGATCGCGATGAATCAAAGAAGGCAGAAGTGCGAAGGACACGCCCTGTTACATTGTCGTCGCGTATACAATGTTTAAAATTAATTATGACTGCGAGCGAGATGATCGAAATTACTATGTTTGCTTGTATGTCACATGCAGGCATCGTTGTTCACGTGGCTCTTGCGAACAAAGGTCTTTGCATGATTTTCATTTATGATCTACACTTTCGTCCCCTGACAGAAATTTTATTGCAGCAAAGGAATATAGATGCCTATCGATGATCCCTCAGGCAATCTACCGTCAATAAATCCTAAACCCATACCATTTACGATCCCAGTAACTCGGAACTCATGTCGATTGTCAAACGAAAAGAAAGGTAATAATTTCCAGGTCAGAATAAAGTCGAAATGGTTTGCCCCTTCATATTGCTCTCGGGGCTTCTATTCATTGTCAAAGAAAAAGGAAGGTACAGATTCTCGGGTCATAGGAAATTTAGGTATTCCCTTTTTATTGTCAGATATAGTATAATCTAAAGTTGAAAAGCAGCGAGAACGATAATAACGCTAGCGTTAGATAAGAAGGCGTGTTTACTGCCGCAATGAAGTACTCGGACCGCGCGCCGATTTCTCGGCGAACTGGTGCAAAACAAACGCGAACATATCGGAACCGGACACTTCGGCTCGACCAGATCCGGTTCATTTTTCCCCCGGAGGCGCACGCGCAGCAAAGTTTCCACGAAATGGAACCATGGTCACGCCTGAGCTACCTAACGGAGGTAGAAAGATATTGCTCTAATGCGTTCCACGTGGGGTCACCGGTAGCCGGTGCACCGGCAAGTACCTACTACTACCGTAGCCCGGCTCGCGCATAAAAGCCGACCTCTCCCGCATCCATTCACAGACGCGCGCACACGCGCGCGCTAGGAAAGAGCTTCGGCTTTACGGACAGCCAAGAGAGCCCACCGCGCGCCAGTGCCTCTCATTACGAATCTAACCGCGCCCACGTAGCGGTATCGAGGCTGCGTTTATTTCTCTGCCACGCCTGACCGACCGTAATAAGCGCTATCCCTCGTTTTATGGAGTACTTATTGCGTTGCGCTCGCTACGCTTTTCTACGAATCTGCAAAAAACTCTTGCGGCTCCCGGCAACCGACTGTACGCGCGTGTATAGAACATGTATACGTGTTTGCGCGCGAGCGCACAGATTCTATCCGGCCGTAACTCGAGAAAGGCGTGTCGAAAATCGACGAACTGGCATCGGTCTCGTGTATCGTGTGACTCTTAATGTCGAACGCGCAGCGAGACGCAGGCATTTCCTTCTGTTAACCCATTCGTTAACCTGTTGTCCGCTCGCTGGATATTATATTTATCCCCTCTACCGTCGAGTTACCATCGAGGCTGTGCTATCAAGTATATCTCTTTCCTCTCGGAATATTCTCGACCGGCCATCCGTTTGATCGCGGGATAGCAAAAGAAACGGATTCAATTGTGCGTGCGCGGGATAACGCCTCGCAACCGCCGTGGCCTGTTCGCATTTATCCGTATCCTGTAGCTACATAGAACAGTGCAAGGTAACGCGTTTGCCCCTTCCATCCCTCTCTATCCCGAGGACAGGGGAAGCGAGTGTCGCCGCTCATGCGCGGCCCGTAAATAGGACACTCGCTGTATAGTCCGCTCGTGGAACGAGGTCACGAAAATTAAATTTTCTGATTAACGGCATGCACGCACACACACCCACCCGGCAACAGCCGGCAGCCGCCTCGCGATCGCTCAACTCGACTTGCGAAACTCTGATTCTGACGAATCTCAAATGAATATCTATGGTACACGTTCCATTGTACTACGTGTTGAATTTATGCTTTTCATATTACAAGTGCAGAAGTTCATAAATAGTTTTCGTCAACGGACGAATATAGCTTCAAAAATTGAATTATATGTTATTACTTTGGACAAGAACGCGGAAAGAGAGGAAACGACTCTTGCTAGCTTCCGAACTAATTTTACTAACAATAAGCCGCGAACGAGGCATCACGTCGCCTCTGGGGACTATGTCAACACATAACGCCGTCGCTGCAATTCGTCGAGCATGTCATCGATACCGGCGACGGTGTGTTATCGCGCGCGAGAACGCGTTTTCGCCGCTCTCTGAAAATACTCTCGCGTCGTGAACGTGAACACGACCGATCTTGCAGCCTGCGCATGCGCTCACGACACGCGCTAACCTGCGCTCCGACGACGCAACGAGACCCGGCGTACGTATGACGTATCAAACCTCGTTATGCTCAATGTGCACAGTTCGCCAACGCTTTGTTCGTTCTTTTTTGTTCTTGCACGCATCGACAACATACGGAAAAACAGTTTCGTGAATAGAAAAGAAGAGCGCGAATGCATGAACGTAAACAAAAGTGAAATTTCACAATCTATTCCCTATCCTACTTCTACGATACGCAAACCAGACCATTTCTCAATACGGAGTTTATCGTATTGCTGATAGTATTTAAGCGAATTATTCATTTTTAAATTATGGTCTAACTTTGAAATCATTTTCTTGATGAAGAAATTAAAAAATAGAACGTAACCTTCGAAGGGAGGACCGTATCATTTCGAATCAAACTGATAGAGTGAACATTGTCATTAAACGACACAAGAGAAGGAGCAAGTAAAAATAGCCGCGTCACCGTTTGCACATCCGCCGCCCGAGGGTTACCCCGATACATATACCGTTCGAAAAGTTCCGGGAAGGCCGGCCGCTTCCTCGAACCACGCGAAACGAAACGGCAGGCATTGAAAAAGAAGTATGGCGAGAAAAAGAAGCATAAGAAAATTGGACGTATTATCGAGACTCACCTCTTGGCCGTTCGGTGCAATTATCACGTCCACTTCGTCGAGGTGCTCGCGATGTTGCGTGACCTCCGCGTGAATTTCCCGTCCGTTGTACGTTAAATAGACCTTCTGGCCGGGCACGAGGTGCGCGCTCGTAACGGATCCAAAGCCAGGCCCGATGAGGTCGCGGTCGGAGTATTCGGTGCTCGGACTCGGTGGCCGACCGCCTGGAACGGAGTCGAAGCGCACGGAGTAGCGAGTCTTCGGTGTAATGCTGAGGCCTGACTCGGACGCGGCTGACGCCGGCGTTTTTACGGCGTGAATGACGCCACTGTAATACTTCCCGTCGTCGCCGGGAGCACACACTCTGGTGCCGATTATGCTGCGTTTGGCCAGCCTCTTTCCCGTCGACATTATTCGTCTATGTGTAAACGATCTCTGCTCTCGTTCCCGATCAATGTCGCTTCGAATCGACAGCGTTCGACCGACGATGCACTCCAATACTCCTTCACAGAACACTGTGTATCGAATCGTCCTTAAAAGTATCTCTCATGAATCGGTCGGTCAATAACATTTGCACTGCAATTTATTTTCCACTACCGGTCACGTTTCCGCAAGTTTCGTCAAAATATTGACGCGGATCGCAGAGCACAAACACGAAGATAACTAAGTAACAATGTCACGCGCGATTCAACAGTCCGAACGCTCGTAGTCAAATGATCGTAGCACGATACGATCGATACCGCCGCTGGGGACCGACTGAATATCTGGAAAGCACTCCCGGAAACAGGACACTGGTTTAGGGTAGGTATGCTCGCGCGGTACCTGAACTTCCCCTACTTTCTTATTACTTCATTGAGCTCCGTACTGCGACGCACTTTAGGTCATCGTTCCACGATGACTCGTTTAAACAACGCCTAAGACAAATCAGGCAGTTTTGCGTGTTAATTGAAACCGCGATTCTTAGACCGAGGAAGGACGCGGTGGCCTTCGCGGCCTGAACACAGGACTCAATGTATCAACAAAACGGCGTGCACCGTTGCCTGCGTTCGTCACGCCGTCCGCATATTCGAGGCACTTGGTGATTGATTTGTGATAATACGTCGATGTGGATACGGTAGATAGCATAATATATGCCTGACGCTTGCCGGTGAATAAAAATCCGGCGTAGTACGGTAGCCTAAACGAGCAAGCGGTACACGATTCGATGGTATACAGGCAGGAGTAAGACTCGCGGTAACCGACATGTGACGCACAGCTGAGCGACCGGGAGGGACTGAGGATAGACTACCAAGCGGCTTTCACTGCGCCGGCCGGCCACCCGCCCGCCCGGGAAAAACAGCTGATAGATAACAACAAACCCACGTGACCCGGCCTCGAGCCCTGATTGGGCGACCGCGCTGACCTACTTACTCTCATTGGCCGTTCGCCCGGACAACGAGAAGAACGGGAAAAAATCGCAGACTAGAACCCTAGCCAAAGCTCTTCGCTTCGCGAGACCCTCCACTTTCTCAACCGTCTCCATTTTTTCGTACGTCTGTACTCGGCGTCCCTTCTGGCGTCCTTTTTTCTCACCGAGCTCAAAGTACGCCGGTTATACCTGAACCGGTACGAATTCTATGCGCGTTTACCTTATTTCGTACAGTCAACCTCGTATATCGAACGGAAACGTCGATTTTCCTAGCCATTATGAACGATTCTTTTGTAATCAGCTGGTAGTTGAGTACACGAAGCGGTCATTTTGTCATCAGCTGAGAACGCTTGTGACGAAATCTCAGCGAGTGATCGGTCTGACGATACGCTTCGAAACAAAGAAGCCTCGCTTCGCGAGATAATCCTACTACCGCTTGAATACCATACTGTAACATCTTTTTATTGAAATACATCGTATTTCCTCAAGGTATTAATATTAAAATGACCCAACCTCTGTATTAGAGGGTAAATCACTGATTTCATGGTAGTAGAATACGTTTTAGCAGAGGAAAATCATGTTTGTGGTTCAGCTGTCAGTAGAAGGCGGCCATTTCACGTCAGCTGAGAAGGTCGGTGACGACACACGCCGAGTGGAATATCTACATGATGCCGTTCAGGCGTCAGGCGTCAGGGAATGTGTCGCAAAGTCTTACCTTCGAAAGTATTTGCAAAATTTGTGACTGCACCGTATTCAAACTACATCCATCTCATTTATTAAAAAACAAATGTAAATGCTAATTGCTGAATATTCAGCATAATTTAAATATCAGTTTTAACCGATGAAAATTAAAAATTCAGTACGATGCGAAAATCATTTCCTTGTCCCGCTCACGTCACGTATTTAGCTGCAATGCAAAATCGCGATCGATCGTACGGTTAATCACGAATTATTGTGCATAGAAAGTTCTCAGCTGAGGGCGCCAGTGACGAAATACAATGGAGTGGATAGTCTCCGGCAGCTATCATGTATTTTCTTTAGCTGATCCGTAGCAACTTTCGGAAATAAAGATCTGTGATTATTCGTTCATTTCGCGTAATTTGAAATAAAGTCACGAATCTGTAAGGCTGTCTGGTCTCGGGACGGTGTTGTGCCGATAAATCGATCAAATGCGGCATAGTACATGGTCGGCGAAGGTGAGGCGTTCGCAGTGGCATACCGTATGCTTGTCATGGTGGCGTGGAGGACGAACAATAAAAATGGCCGGAAGATGCAAGGGGCAGTGGAGAGGGATCGTGTAAGGCCGAATAGAAGGCAGCGGTCCACGCGTTCTCAGCAGCCTATCCTAGATTTATTTCCGTGGACGTTGCGCAATATACGCTGCTCTGGTAGCTCACTGAATGCTACCCCTCGTTTGGCTTCGAAAGAGGTGCCAAGGGCTAGTGAGTAACATTTAATTGTCACCGGCTGCCATTCCGCTCGTAAAGGAGCGTGATTGTGCTCATCGTTGTATTATACGCATGGTAGATACATTGAATACTTTACCTCTCGCTCTTAATGTAACGAAGGCTTGCGATTAGTCATCTCGGTGTTTATTACCGTAGCTCTTTAACGCTAAACACGTTTCGACAGAGAACTTTAACTTTCTTTCACGTGGAGAATGTTAAATGCAATGTGCGTCCGGAATTTCTACGGAAGACGTTTATCGGTGTCCGAAAATGATTCATTGAAAATCAATTGATAAAAGCAGAGCGTACTTTCACTGCATCGATCGTAAAACATTGACAATTTATCTTAATCGAATTTTCAAATAAAGTATCGAAGTAATCAATTAATTCATAAGATTCGTTAAACTTATTTCATCCCTTAAATAGTAGATACTATTTAACACCATGTAAATTACTTCTCACCCGAAATTAAAGCGAAAGACCGGCCGTGTCCGAAAAACAACTTCCATTCTAAAAATAAATTTCGTTCCTATCCTCTATTGATATCAGTTCTTATATATAATAAATCGCGGTCATCGGTTTTGGCCTGTGGCGAAGTTGTTTTCCAAAGAATTACCCTCGGTTTATGATTATGACGCACCATTTATTCCTGTCCGCGTAGCGCGTTGGACGCTTTAGGTTCAGAGCAATTGATGTAAAAGACCAGGCAAATGACGCCTAATTCCTATCTGTACTTTCCTCGACCCTCTGAAGGGTGCAATTCTCGTTTACCTGAGACCCTTCAAAAACGAAAGCGCCTACGAGTTTCAAAACAAGTCATAAGCCCCGGTCAAATCCGGTCCGGCAGTCATATTTTCGCTAGCTTTGTCTTCAGTCAGATGACACTTCGTGGAAAGATTCATTGTTTATCTTTGCTTTGTATTGGAAAACAGTAGGCAATATGTAAGGAGGCTTATCAAGATCCTACGACCTACGATGACGAATCCCAATCACTAACACATTCACACAATGCCCCTCCCGTCGCGTTACAAGATAAGATAGCAAAGCGATTGTGAGACAGAAGTGAATTTTGGTTCCGTTCATAAATTGTTAACTATTTTAGTTTAGCACTTTCATTGACTATCTAAACAGCCGAGTCTCATTTTATCATGACTCGTGATTCTGTAGTTTGTTTAATCGTGTTCCTTGTATCCCAACTCGTTGGAATTACAATTTCTTTGGAAGAATTGTCGGAATGTACGTCGTTCTGCGTGTGTGACACTTGGTATGATTTGATGCGCGCTTCTTGCAATGGTCGCCATCTTTACAACATATATACAGATGCACCGAGCAGTGTGCAAGCTCTCGACTTGTCGGATAATATAATATCGAGTTTACATAATTTCGAGCTGAGGGTATGTTTCAGATTTTATCAAATTATTCATCGTTAGAATACATGTAATAAATGTGTGTCGAAATAATTGTAATTGATTATAAACAATGTGTTTTCATTTTCATGATGAAATTCCATATCATTTTAGGATTTAGGGCTGACCAATTTGAAGTACCTTAATCTCTCCACGAACGCAATTAGTGAAATCAATCTAAGTGCCTTTGTTGGCCTTAGAGACTTAAAGGTGTTGGATCTCTCCAAAAACAGGCTTGAATCTATTTCAGACGATCTCTTCGAAGAAAATAAAAACCTTCGGATATTAAAACTATCGAGAAATAATTTCAAATCATACGTACCAAAGTTACGAGTTCCCTCGTTAATGGTAATAATAGATGCGTGTATCCATTATATTACGTGACAATTTTTATTCGAGAAATGTATATTCGACTTTTATTAATTTGTAACAGGAGCTAAGTCTGGATTCGTGTCAGATTAACCATTTACCTTCAGACACGTTCAATGGACTCACGCATATTCGTTCCCTCGATCTCTCAAACAATTTGATGATTCAGATGAGCTACGACGTCGTGCACACATTGCACTTTTTGAAAAAATTATCATTAGAAGGGTACGTCAAATGAGAGCAGAGATTACAAATGCTAGACGATACGGTTTCATTAATATAATTAATTCTTTATTTTAATTCTCACTTTAAAGTTTTGAGGCTCTAATTTAATTAGTACTAAACAACATTGTAGCATATCTGACTCTAGATAAGTCATGAACGATCGAAAGTAAAGGAACAATATCTTTTTTCAGAAATCCATGGTCCTGCAATGAAATGATGAAAAATTTACAATTACAATTAAAACACAGAAATGTCGATTTTGACGAAGTTTGTGGCAAGAAAAATCGTATACAGAAATTTGAAAAGATAATTCTGCTACCCGTATTAAAAACGCATAACTACTATCATCATCGGACAAATGTTGAAAATGGTGTCTCTGTTGAAAAAAATAAATCGTTAACGAAACACGACAAGTCCGACACGTTGAATAACAAGAATCTCTCGATGTGTGAGCAAACGCCCAATCAAACCATAATTAACTCATCGAACATATATTTACCGTATCAGATTTTGCTTGCCGGTTATATGCTTGGTATTGGGAGTGGAATGTTTATTTGTTATGTCTGGTTATCCGGAAAGTGCTCGATCAACTGGAGATGCAGGCGTCGGCAACAACCCGACGACGTTTCCTTGCTCGATTGGTACTATCAAAATTACATGGACAATGGCACCGACAGAAATGTGATTGAATGTGATTTACATAGTCCACCGCCAAGATATTCGGAAGTTATGCTACAACCGGGTCTTTATCGTCATCCATCGATATCTCCGAATTTAAATAACAATGGTACCGGACGTTCATAGAGAGAGTTCATACGTGACTGTAGAAGTTAAACTTGGTTAAACTCATTATCACAACGTGGGAGCTGGAAGACCCTGCGCCCGAGCCCGCTGTATAATTTATTCTGTGATGAAGTTTCAATTTTTTTTATTGTACGTGCTTCTTATGCAATGCCTTATTTAATAGTGATGTACACGTGCGATTGTTATTATGCATCGTACATTATTAATCGGGTCATCGACCAAGAAATGATAAATGACAAATGACAAAAATGAACGGATTATGTACAGAGAATACGAATTGCACAAAAATAAATTTAGTAAGTAAATTCGACGATAAACAATCTTTAATGGATATGCTTTATCCAGCATTTATTAATAACAACGGTTTATTAAAATAACACATATACACATCCATAATGTAAAAATATAAAATTGTGATATACAATCGTACGATGTATAATCTTCCTTTTTGTACATTTATATTACAATATACTACATGCATATAACAGCAGTGAATAATAAAAAGTCTTTATGCAAAACCATATATGCGATACGAGCCTGTAATAGATTCCCGGTCTATTATACAATAATTCGATTTTCTAAACACAACAAATAATTTAAGTATGATCATTATGATTGTGTGATGGTTTTAATCATTGCGTAGCAACCATATTACTTTTATTTTCGTTCGTACTTAGCGTAACCGTCTTACAACCTATCGTGGATATTATACTTTCCATTACGTCGTGATCGTATTTCGTGCCACGTAGATTCGTTATTACGCTCGCGTCTTGGTTAATTTCGTTTGATATCAAATCTGCTGGCATTCTCATCTTTACCTCCTCGATGATACCGTTTTGAATCTCTAGCGTCAAATTAAATCGATGAACCTTGTTGTCCTGCACGGGCAGGTCTAAAACGCGCGTCACACTGAATTTCGGTGTCTTTGCGTAGTTCCATTCCCACGAACGAAATTCGCTTATTAATTTATCCAGTCCTGAAATGAAATAGTTGAACGATTATCAAACTGGAATCTCAGTGGGAACTTACGGTTATTAATCACTCTTGACGCGTGATTACCTGGGAACCAGTCCTCGGTTGGATTAATATATTGAAATCCTTTCTGACGTTGGATAAGCTCCTGGCCACCGTCTTCTACAACAAGAGCTTTCGTACGGAGATATTCCCAGCCGATCGCGGTAATGAGTTTCTCCATTTGAATATGAGAATTTACGTCAATTAGATTTTTTATCGGAGAACGTGTGGATGCTGTAGCATTTGTTTCTACGTCATTCTGCAATGTAACAAACGTATTTTTATTATTAGTAAATGATACATAAAAAAGAAATCTTCTGACAAACATCGTACGTAAAATCAAAGTTCAAACAGACGTTCCTGAATACTTATTACGGACGATGTTTATCTCGGAGAATCTGCAAGCATCACTATCAAACTGATCATTGTAGATTTTTAAAAATGTGATAATAATTGAAGAAAAATTACCTCGGTCCTCTCCAGAGCTAAACCTAAAGCTGTTTTGTTTACATTGACCAATAGCGTGCAGTGATGGTATGCGTTCGGTCGTCCTAATTTTGCTGCGGTACCAGATATCTGCGTTTTGAGATAATTAAGGAAATATTGGTCATGCTTCTTCGAAGCTTTACTTCAAGCAAGTAGGTTGTTCCAATTTATCTTTACGTAAATATACAAAATATATGAAATTGTTATTTATCAATACAAACAACTCACTTTTGCAAAATTGCTAGATGCTTTATAAGTAGTCTGAAATGCGTAGTTAAAAACATATAAATATGTAACATGCATACGATACATAGATGATGATTCGTATTAAACAGCAAAACGAAATCTATGATTACCAGTCGATTTTATGAGTCAATTTCAAAAATATGATTTAAGCAAACATCATCTCTCTGTCACTGACCTACATAATCATGTCATATATCAATTTGGAACGGCCTGTGTAAACGTACATACATATGTAATAAGTATTTTTGATACATTACATGAAAGGATACTTTGTATTTCCCTTCAACAACGATGTCCTCGCGTTTATTGATGTCCGCTTGCAAGCCCCATTCCCGATACAGAGCTCTGGTAATGATGTCCAGATTGTATTTTCTGTTGTATCGTTCCCGCGGTGTGAAGAAGGTCAGATTCAAATTACCATTATCGTGGTAAACGGTACCACCGCCGCTGTTCCGACGGGCCAGCACTATACCCCGTTTCTCGGCCAATTGAGTGTTGTGCTCGATCCAAGGGTTCTGATGACGTCCGATCACGATACACGGGTCATTACGCCAGAAAAGTAATACATGATGATTGGTGAAATTGTAATTTCTATAAAACCAATCCTCTAGGGCTAAATTGGTGAACACATCTGTGGATTGCGATATGAATACTGACTTCGTAATCGTACCGTTAAGATCTTTTTTATTTTCATTGGAACTCGTCGAGTATTTAGACACGTGACGTAAATTTTCGAACGGAGTTCTGCGTCTGACGATAATCGTGAATCTATTTATCAGAGACATTTTGAACAGCGTTCACACGTGTAAATCGAGTTTCTTTTCTCTTTCTGTCTCTCTCTCTGTCTGTCGTTTATTCGCGCATGCACGCTATTATGCGACGATGAATCGCGTGTTGGTATCAATATGAAAACCGTACTCTTTTGAGAAAGATTCTGTCTTGAAAATCAGTCTTTGACTACTGAACTGAACAGTTTTTAAACACTTGCGTAATTTAGCAAAATCAGCCTTGGTAATGGTTAATATTTTGATCAGTAGATAGCGACCCTACTGACAGGTATGTCTCAAAAAGTTGGATTGACTGGCGGTAATCGAGATAAGATAGTCGTGCAGGGCGATTGTTTGATGCAGCCACTTCCACGTTTGATCCAGGGAATTAATACGGTATCGGATACCTAAACAATCTCGGCAGTCCTTTTGCATTCCTCCGTGTGCTGACAGATTGGAAAGAAATATTCAAATTATCCTCGACGTACAAGTACGCGTTTCGTTGAATTTGACCTCTTCGTGTTGACGGATTACAGTCCGGTTAGATCACGTTAGGTGCAGAGAGACGGTCGACGGTTTGTTGTAAGGTTAGAACACTTGAGTGAGAGCGCAGTTCACAGCTTATGCACTTGATCGAATGAAGCACGGATGTAGTCGCAGACACGATTCGAAATGAATAATTTTGGCGGTGGATTTTGATATTATATGATCTCCGTGTGGTTGGGAAAACAGAGGGGGGTCTGGAACACACGCAAAAGGTTATCTAAGTTCGCAGCACAAAGTACAGTTGACCCGCGCGTGATAAGTATCGTCGCGACGCAATTCTCTATGCCTACTCTTCGTGATCAGCAGTATATCCTCCCACAGTCTTTTTCAGTCTCGTAAATAGTGCAGACAGTGCCCTTTCATTCTCGCTTCTCTCTCTCTTCATTCTTTTTCAAACCGTAACCGTAACCATTTCGTCATTGGATTTTGGTTTAACAGAAGTTTAGGGAGGTATGCGTTCTCTTTACGAAGTTCGTTTGTCTGCAAGTTAGACCAAATTCCATTCTTCTTTCTCGAAGAATCATGAATGAAACGAATATAAATAGACTATGAATAAAGTACATTTTGCTCAAATTATAAATTGTTGTATGTTTTACGTTTGATACGATACTGCATTTCCACGCTATCGATGACCAGTTGAATCTTACAAAAAGTCACGTTTACGTGTCAGTTAACATCTCATACTAAAGGGGGGGTAATAAGGCCAATTGATAAGAAAGAATAGTATCCCGCACTCTTCCGTGTCATATGTCAGCTTTACTATTTAATTTATGATTATTATATTGATAAGATGACAATTTTTGTTGCGTATATTAATAACGCATTGAATGTTTCGCTTTCTCGCTACTGATCGAAATAGATACATACATATACCTCTACTTGTGATGTGTATCATTTCCTCAGAATCATGTTTTGTATCAGCTTATTGGTTTATTATTTAACATCGCTGCAAAACTGCTTTAATTAGGCTGTTATTTTAAGGAAAAATTGATTGACTATTTTATCTGAAGACCCATTACGCACAAAAAACACATCAGTTTTATATATATACATATATTTTTGTGATTTCGAAGTGGCAAGTAGTGATTAAAAACTTTTTTTGAGAAGGCACATGCCCCACGAATGTTTTCCGTAATTTTGTCTGCATAAACGAGTTCTTACTTAAATATATTTTACAATAACAACATTTTAATGTATATAGTATACAATCGTAGATATAAACTAGAAATTACAAACATTTCTTTTTATTTATTGTTAAGTACTTCTAGTACTTCTATATATATAGTATAAGAGAAAATATACACATTTATATTTTATACTGTTGAGATATCTTTCTTGCACATTTGCCATTTTGCAGATACAATAAATAAAATTTTACTTATCATACTTGTGTATTTCCTAGAATGTGCAGCTACCAAGGAAATAATACTTTTATATAACGATCAAATATTGCAAAGAAAGTTATCACAATCTTATCTGCATTATACGAATAATGTATGTTAGTTCTACGTCATTAATTGCAAATACGGTGATAAAAGTTTGCTCCCGTAAATTTCGAGGTAGCAATTCTATAAGTTTGCTGAATTTCGCGGCTTCGACGAGCACGCGATTTATTCGTGGATTATCTATTTCGACTATGAAAGTGAGGTTTTTTCATTAATACGATTGTTTATTGATAAAACTGTTTTGAACCTAACTAGACCGGTTTGTGAAAAATTCAGGTGTTAGATCCGTCAGTACAAGAGCACGCAGAAAATAAAAAAATCATGGAAAAATTGCAATATCCCAATACACGTCGAGATGATACCATTGTCGATAATTATCACGGTGTCGAGGTTAGGACAAGATAAAGTATACTGTTCTTTTATCCTAAATTCACATATCAATGCGATAATAAATTATATTAGTGTTTAAAAGATGAACAAATTAATTTCGTTAAGCTTTCATGAACAAGCATTAATTTTTTAATTTTATTTTTATTTCTTAAGTAGACATAAGTAGGATTTATAGTATGGAATTTTATTCTTTCCTTCTAATAGGTGAAAGATCCTTATCGATGGTTAGAAGATCCTGATTCTGAGGAAACTAAAGCATTTGTCGATGCTCAAAATGCAATTACTAAGCCCTATTTGGAATCGTGCAAGGCCCGTCAGGATATTTATGAAAGGCTCAAGCAACTGTGGGATTTTCCTAAATACTCGTGCCCAGCCAGATATGGAGACAAATATTATTTCTATAAGAACACTGGTTTGCAAAATCAAAGGTAAGAAGAATAAATGTTAATTTAGTTTGAATGCCATTCCATATGAGGAATCTTTTTAGTGTCCTGTATGTGCAAGACACTCTGGATGGTGAACCAAGAGTATTTTTGGACCCAAATACTTTATCAGAAGATGGTACTGTTGCTATCAGTAGCAGTGAATTTAGCGAGGATGGTAGTATATTTGCATATGGATTGTCTAGTAGTGGATCCGACTGGTGTACAATCCATTTCATGAACACTAAAACAGGTATAGTTTATACTCTTTTTAATGATTAATCATTGACTACTTCATTATTTGAATAATGTAACGAATAGGTGAAAAGTATCCAGAAATTTTGGAAAAAGTGAAGTACTCTCCAATAACTTGGACTCATGATAACCGCGGAATATTTTACGGCTGCTATCCGGAACAAAAAGGTAAAACTGATGGTTCCGAGACAGAAAGTAATATAAACCAGAAGCTCTGCTATCACGTTGTGGGTACGCCTCAGTCGAAAGACGTGATTGTTGTCGAATTTCTTGAAGAGCCTTTATGGAGAATGTGAGTGGCATAATGTTTTAACAACGTTGCTTGGTCGTAGACATCTGCATTTCGTATGTTCAATAATTTATGAGAACACATTTTACTGAATGTAACATATTCGATACACTTGTCGATTACGTTTTTATATTATTAGAGGTGCACAAGTTTCGGATTGCGGGAAATGGCTAATAATCACACCTGTGAAAGACTGTAGAGACAATTTAGTTTACTTTACGGAATTAAAGCCGGGGATGCAACTGAATGAGAAATTACAATTAACTCAAGTAGTCGATAAACTTGAAGCTGACTATGAAGTTAGTGGCACAAAGTATAAACGTTTATTTTTCTTGTATTCCATCTTTTCCTCTGTTACTTATCGTTTTGTGTAAATCTTTTTAATTAGTATGTAACAAACGATGGCACCAAGGCCATATTTCGAACGAACAAAGGCGCACCAAATTACAAGTTAATAGCTATAGATTTATTGGACTATAAGCAGGAAAAGTGGGTTGATCTTTTACCAGAACATCCTGATAATGTATTAGATTGGGCATGTGCAGTTGATGGTAATAAATTTGTAGCTTGCTATATTGAACATGTTAAGGTAAACATCGACGAACAATGAGAAAATTAATATTCGGTAAAGGAAAACAGATAGAGATGGATTCCAGTAATATTAATAATCTTTTTCAGAGTGTCTTACAAGTACATAGTTTAATAAATGGTGAAAAACTCAGATCACTTCCGCTTGACGTTGGTACGATAGTCAATTTTGCGGGACAGAAGAAATACTCTGAAATATTTTATCAGTTTAAATCATTTTTGATCCCTGGTATTATATACAGAGTTGATTTGAAAAATGAAGAAGAACCGCAAGTCAGTATTATTCCTCGTACGGCGAACGTGACGTTGATCAAACAAATTGTACATGTGTATAAAATTTGTAGGTATTGCGGGAAATCAAAGTAAAAAATTTTGATGCCTGTTTGTACAAAACTGATCAAATATTTTATACGAGTAAAGATGGTACGAAGATTCCGATGTTCATAGTAATGAGACATGTAGGTATATGTGATATAATTTGTTACATTCACATTGAACAGTGTACTGGAATATGTCTTTGACTCAGGACGCAGTTTTGGATGGTTCTATGCCGGTCTTATTGTACGGTTACGGAGGCTTTAATGTGAGCATTCAACCGACATTTGGCGTTACAAAGCTGGTTTTTGTTCAGCATTTAAACGGCGTACTAGCAGTGGCTAATATACGCGGCGGTGGGTAAGTCAAGGGGCATCGTAGATAGATACGATGAACATACCTCTGATGTGAAACGTGTTTGCAATTCAATTTCAGCGAATACGGAGAGAAATGGCATAACGGCGGACGCTTCTTTAACAAACAAAATGTATTCGATGATTTTCAATGCGCTGCCGAATATTTGATCGAGAATAAATACACTACGTCTTCGAAACTTAGTATTTTAGGTGCTAGCAACGGTGGTCTGTTAATTGCCGCGTGCGTCAATCAAAGACCAGATCTTTTTGGTGCTGCAATTGCTCAAGTTGGGTAAGCTCTTATGATTGTTTCAAGATTAGATTAGTTTTTAGTTTACATACATCATGTTTTTTTAATAGTGTGATGGATATGTTGCGTTTCCATAAGTTTACTATCGGCGTTGCCTGGGTATCTGATTATGGTAGTTCGGACGATCCGAAACATTTTGAGAATTTGTTAAAATATTCGCCGTTGCATAATGTTAAAGTACCGGAAAGTGGACAATATCCCGCGACATTGTTACTCACTGCTGATCATGATGATCGAGTAGTACCATTGCACAGTTTAAAGCTCATTGCTACCTTGCAAAACACTCTAGGAAACTTGCCGCAACAAACGAATCCTCTATTAATTAAGATTGAGACTAAAGCTGGCCATGGCGGCGGAAAACCAACTATGAAAGTGGTTAGTATTCAATTATTCGGTTATTGAAGTTTACCATTTATCCTCGAGTAAATTACCTCGTAATTCAATACGTAAAATATTTTCTCTTTCAGATCGAAGAAAGTACTGATATTCTAGTATTTATTGTCAAATCTTTGGGCTTAGAATTCAAATTATAACATATACAGAAAAGCTATTAACATTTTTATATTTTATACTACGTATATGTAAGCGCTTTGAGACAATTCTGTCCTCGGTCTTTCGCATTTTTTCTCCGATTCCAGTATTATTCTCCTATTGAGCGTGTATCACGCGATTACTATGGTACAAAATCCTAGAGTCAATAACATAAAAATGAAGAAGCTGCTTGATTTCTATCAATAACGATGGACAGAATTGTTTCGATAAATTTACAAAAGAATATGCTGTGTAATGAAAAGTGTTCCGACACTGTTTTATCGTATGTATTGCAAAGCGGTACGAAATAATCTAGAACGCTTTTTGGCAAGTTATAACACAAATTTCTATTGTGTTCAATAAAAGAATACATTTATTGATATTATAAATCGTACGTGTTAAAAGAGAGCATTTCCCAATTTACATTACCATATCTAGAACACATTTCAGAATCGAGAGGCAGTATTGATACTAATAATTATACGATTAATATGTGAAGTTTTTATTAAATATTAAATAACAAGAATACATTTTATTGTTAGTGCATATTACCGTAACTTCATTTAATATACTTTACAATTTTAGAAAAAGATAATGCTATCAAATATCCTTGCTGATTCTTTTCTTTTTAAAATTTTTATGTAGACCTTTCTTTTCAGAAAAATTATATATATACAGAATATATATATATATATATATATATATATGTGTGTGTGTGTGTGTATAGAAGTAACAAAGTGCACCTCTGGGTTCCTCTATCACAATAATATCATAGGCGAGTTCCGTTCTTTAAATCTATAATTACGGAACAAATTTTAAAAATTATTTTAAACGTAGTATTAAAGCAATGATTACGAATTGTCGCACCATTCCGATACTGTTGACTTTCAAGGAACTTTGCCTTATCACAATTATTGCATTGAAAAAAATATACCTATTATAACACCAACGCATCGAATTGCATTCAAATTTTGTAACTAAATACTTATCATATTTATAAATAAATATAACCTTGCTATTGACAAAAATGTACAAATGTCAGTGCATTTTAGTCCGTAAACAATTTATATACGTGCGAGTACAAAATAATTAATCGATCGGAATTCCTTGTCTCGTTACTATAAACTGTAGAAAATTCATTAATTACCCTTAATACTATTAACATCACATGTGTAATACCCTGAATGTGATCATTCATGGCACTTCGTCATATTTACGCAATAGTTAAAAGTAAGTGGGACGTTTGATATCGACATTCGTGAATGTACTTTCATGTACGAAAGTTCGTCATAATGATTGGTAATTTGCGTCGTTAGTGAAAAGTGCGGTGAAAAATTGGGAAAACAGTTTACCCATGTACTGTTCTTTTTTCACTGGCCACACACCCTCCAAGAAACCGATATGACCACCTCGCGAAGTTACCACCACGGCCACGTTTTTAGTTTCCGCTATTTCCTTCAATGGTATAGCTAAAGATATTTAAGAATCGTCATTACCCCACAATTGAAGCAAAGAAATAAAATTAGAGTCGTGTAAAACGACGTTTTGCTCGATCAAGCTAATAATAAGTTACCTTGAACTGGTTGAAATGGATCGTCTGCAGCGCTGAGACACAATAATGGCACGTCAATCAAGTGTAATTTGTCATGTATAGTTGCATTCGAATAATATTCTTCCACGTCTTTATAACCGAACTGTTTGACCGTAAAGTGTGAATCAAATTCCCGCACGGTTCGACTCTGAATCAAACAAAATGACAGCACCGTTGTAATTATTTTTTCCCTTCTCGTCATACGATTTAATAAAGATTAAAAGTTTTTAAAGAAAGGCAGTAAGTATTTACTTTGAGGATAGGTTCGATATCAACGTCGAACATTCCGAATTCCGCAGAGTTGTGCATACGTTGTACATTTTTACGAAGTGTGAACGCCAAGTATTTGTTTATCATCAAATTGAAATAGTTCTCTTCCGTGTTCTTCGTTGCAGCAAACACGTTCCACGGAACGGAGATCAGAAAGCATCCTTTCAGTTTTTCTTTTGCTTTCATTCCTTGCTGAGCTAAGTAGTTACCTAAAATTAATCTGCGAAAAACCATGCACAAAATATATAAAAGAAATATACATATATAAATATGGCTAGGTTTTTACGAGAGAGCATGTTAATTACCCTCCCATCGAAATTCCTGTCGCCCCCAGATGTATGTTGTGATGAAGTTTTCGTACATGGTCGATGACTTCCGATAGATCGTCGCTATTCGCAGCGTTGTACGTTCGTGGAGTCTAGAATCGTACAATCGATTAAATTTCCATTTGTCTTAGTAAAAAACATTGTGCGATAAATATAAAACAGTTTATTGTTTGATACTTCACATAATAGGTATAAATAGTAGTACTTTAGATTAAACTTGAATTATAAATATTGTGAGACCTCTAAAAGGAAAGAGTCACTGAGCACTAAAATAGATAAACTGAGTGCAATGAGGACTAAAAAAATTAGCAGCTGCAAGTGATAAGAATAACCAGATTAGATTACAACTGTCTCCATTCATAAATTATTTAAATAAAATGTACAGGCTCCGAATGCATGAATGATATTCGAAAAACATTTGAAGATATCTGCAACTGTGTTTTAAATATACATTCATCTATACACGAATGATAATAAATTTTAAGAAATTCACGTGTTTTGACAGAAGGGATTTGAAGATCGCGAAGAAAGAAGTTACGAATCATCATTCCCATTGTACCTTGAGTCCTATGCCCCCGAGTCCCCTGTTGTTGAAGATTACGCATCGTATCCCAGCTTTTTTCGCGGACGAAACAAGGCACTTGATGTATTCCGCTTGACTAGCGCCAGTGAGTCCTGGCAAAATAATTACGATCGGCGAAGTAGCGGAACATCCCTCTTCCGCCCAATCCAGAGCCACTTCACCCCCGTCCGACAAGGCCAGGATCTCTCTGCGCGACGATTGATTAATTAGATCGCGAGTAAACGGGGAGTATGGTAATTAACTTGTAATCGTACACTCGCAGCATCGAGTGCTCATTAATTTTTGCTTATACTACTCTGCAAAATGTTTCGTAACTTAAGTAAAAAGATAACGGAATATAATGGTTAAAAAAACGTAATGCTTGCAATTAGCGATTCTCATTGAGATTAACAAAACTCATATGTTATCGATCTTACCTATTAAGCTAAAAGCTAGTGCTATCAGTTCAGAAGGATTTGAAAAGAAAATTCGTTTTTTTAAAGATATAAGTCACGTAAGTAAGGTTCTTGTTAAGGTCCAATAAAAATGAACTTACCAACCTGCGATAGTGAATACGTGGCATCATTTTTGACCTCAGAAGACTGGCTATAATAGTCTGTGCTCTGGATTCGAAACACCATAATGTTGGCCAAAATTTGTTTCTGACCAGTGGTACGCGTTCCGTTAAAAACGATCGAAATGGCCCATTTGCGCACACCAGCATTGGCCTCTAAAAGATACATACATTTGTCATTTACTAAATTAACATTAATTTACAGTAATAAAGGTGGTAGATAAACGAAACTGAAAATTACTTTTAATGAATAATAGTCTTCTTATTACTTATCACAATTTTAGTCTTGAAAAAAATTACGCACATTCGTCGCACATTTTCAAAATCGTAGTGCGCTGGGCCTGTGGGCTTCTAAATCGTTCTGTTTCATCCCGCTTATCATATATGATAATGGAAAAAACATTTGCGTGCACTACGCGATTAATATCGCATTTAAAAAACAATTATGTTTAGAAGTATGCAACTGCTCGGCCGCATCAGTTTCTTTTTTAAATCTCCCAATTATTTACCATACTATCTACTATGTAAGACGGAATCTTACATACTTATAATTAATATAATTCTACGGGATTAACAAGTATCGTTTCATAATTTTTGGTCGGAACGGTTGTTGGAACAGTGAGTGCGATGTCACCTGTTCCGGTGCATGCGTACGCTGGTTGCGCGAATCAACGCGTTCGCAATTTGCCTGGGACAAATGGCTCGGAGTTTTAAGGTCAAATTAATAAATCGCGCATCTCCTGTGGATCGTGCTATAAAGGGTCGTGTGAGAGTTCGAACTATTCGTATCGCTGAAATCCTGATAACGTATCGCGCGAAAAATTATCACCGATAAGAAAACCAGTTTCTCGACCTTTGAGACCGAATCCGATAAATCATGTGTTTGTCATGTTACACATTTGTTAGAAGAATGATTGTACAACTTTTATATATCTTAAGCGTCTTGTTTTTTCTAATAGAAATGTGACAAATCTTAATACTGATAAATTATTAAGTTAATATAATTCCAATTTCATATAAGAAAATATTTCAGTACTATACTTATTTTGAAGAAAGATAACATTGATTAAAGATATCTTTCCCTAAAGTTTCTTTCAAGTAATAGTTACACAGATAAAATCAAAAGATACTTAATTATAACGATGATACTCATTAGATGAACATAAAGATTAACAATGAGCGAAGTTTAGCACTTTAAATTACATATGCATAATTTATTACTTTTTTACATATGTAAACAGTTCCTTCAGTGCTACGAGAGCAGTCGCTGAGTTGCACACGTGACTGTGAACTATGTTCAATACGACTGAATTTAACGAAGATTAAAGGTCTACAGGTATATAAATGATAAATTGCTGTTTTAAATGCATGCCCCTACGTACGAATTAATATTTAAAGTTGAGGCCGATTTGAATAAAAATTCGATTGAATTTTAGTACGAAGTATGTGAATTTCAAATTCATTGCTTACACATAAATTCCTTCGTTCCGAGAGAGCTGTTTAAAAATATGATTTTCATTCTAGGAACAAAAGTGTCCCATTATTTATAAAATTAAATCTATAACTTATACTACTTTCTAATAAATTTTTAATAGAATCATCACATAAAATAAGGGAGCGTTGAAACGAAATCAGCACTTAAATTCGATCATCAAATTCTTTGACTATGTGTGCACCTAATCATTTTTTATTTTCGCACTGCTTTAGATATAAATAACGATAATGACATCTCGTTCAAATATTGCTTTTTAATAACAGTGGCGAAATTATTAGAGAGAAAGAGAGAGGAAGGAAGATCGCGTCGGTTTACTCACCTTAACAACTTCGAAAAGATAATAGAAGCAGAATCCGACGCCCAGTAGCGTCCCATAGTAGGCTGTCGGGATGCCGAGGAGTGGAACGAACAAATTCAACATTGCTGCACTATGTCGATGTAACTGAACGGGGTGGCGGCACTTAGCACAACGCGAATGTCGGTGATCGTCGTCGTCGTCGTCGTCGTCGTCGGGAGTGTTGGGGTCGGGACGGGACGGTTCGACGGTTGATGTAATAGTGCGTCCTCGTCGAGTGCGAGTAGCGAACAGCCGTTTGCGATGCATTGAAGATTCAAGCGGCCTCGTGCGACCACGCGTATGACGTTCGAATAATTGGCCGATCAGTTAAATAGCTTACTAGACGGTCAGCCAATGATGTTAACCATACATTGGCTATAGTGTATCGTAAATGCTCACCACGGAGCTCGAGCTCGAGTCACGTGGATTGTCAGAAAAACATGTTCCTTTATTCGCATACAATAATGTAGATGACTGTACTTACTCGTTCAACATGCGTGCGCGAACGGTATTTTCGGTATTTCTCTATTAAACCACTGCTTGCTTCACTATGTCGCCTTGTAAGTAGATCTTTAATGCTGACTGATAACGCCTTTGCTATTTCATATAACTTTTCAAGTGGAACAGCAATGTTCATAGTCGCTTATTTTTTGACGCGTTGTACTAATTTTTTTTGCCAAGTCTTCCTGAGTGTACTTTCGCATTATCCTTAGCTTTTTTATCCTTTGTCCCATCCTATAGTCTACAGAAGTAGTTTTTTCCTCTGCATTACTATATTCTTCAGTTCGTTGCTTGGAAAATTATTTCAACAGAAACTCCTGCTTTAACTAGATTCTTTGCCACCTCTATTCTTGCCACTTTTCTACTATTTTCCTTGCTAGCCTGTGCAGATGTAATTAATGAATAAACTACATTACGTAATTCTTGATTCTCAATTTTCTCATACTTTTCTACTAGATCTAATATCTCTTTCTCCTCACTCTCGAGATAACTGTTTTCATTTGATATTGTGTGTTCAGGAATAAGATCTATAATGCTAACTGATAGTGCTTCTGCGATGCTATATAACCTTCTGATTGAAATTTTACGCTTTCCTTTTTCATACTGTAGTATGACCTGATATTTTGTACCGATTTTACTTGCTAAATCCTTTTGAGTATATCTCTTCGCTAGCCTACAACTTCTTACTTTCTGTCCTACTTTGTAGTCTAAAAAATTAGGGTTATTAGCAGCCACTCTTTATCTACAAAACAAATATTTACATTCTATACTGACTCCTTAATAACTAGAAGAACTATCTCAATAAAGATCACTTCAACAAGTTTAATCTATCTTCTTTCAAACAATTTTTCAATATCACTCAGTTTCATTTCTATATAAGTTGGCCTTCCGTGTTCAGAATGTGGCTTTTCTTCCATTTGCCTTAGCAACTCATTCACTTCTTCTAACCTCATTTTCTATCCGCTCTATGATAAGCGATAGTTGCCAACACTTTATCTTCTACTGGCAATGTATCTTCTTTTTGTCCATGCTAAAAGGATATAGATTTAACATAAATTTGCTACTGAAAATATTGACATTAAGTTTCAAGATCTTTATCATGTAAAGGTGTGGGCTCACGATAATCGTAATTGAGCTTTTGGCTTGTGTTTTATTAGGAGATTAGTCTCTCACACCTAAAATAGGTATTTTTGAAGTTTTTTATAGCTACTAAACTCATGAATTCATTTGCCGGGGTTTAAAGGGCGTTTATAGAGGTGGTTGTAAAAGTGGCATAATAACCTCCACCCAAAGCCTAAAATGCAATTCTAAGACTATCTATGACAGTCATTTTTTTCTTTAACATACCCAAATATAAGTATCTTTCATATGGCACACATATTGGAAAAATTTAAATTTAATAATAAACCCACATATATTACGGATAGGGGAGCTGCATATTGTGAAGACTCTCTTAACCCTTACTATTAACCACAAATAAAGACATGGTATTGTATTTACTCAAATAATTTAATTTTATTAACTTGAAAGCTTGTTAGATTAAAATTATTAAATTAAGAGTTATAATTTTAGCAACTAAAAGCTGTAAATTGCACCATATAAACAGTTATTTCAAGCAAAAGTTATACCATTAAGAGCTATGCAACAAACGTTCATATTTGTGGGTAATAGTAAGCTCTTAACCTATTGCCGCAATTACCAGATACAAGCTTAGATCTCGTAATCACCAGTCCACCGTTTGCTTTACAAAGAAAAAAAGAATACGGAAATGAATCCCAAGCGGAATATGTTGCATGGCTTAGTCGATTTGCAAAATTAGTACATAGCAAGCTCAAAGATACAGGCAGTTTTGTACTTGATCTAGGTGGGGCTTATGAAAAAGGTGTGCCATCCAGAAGTTTATATAATTTTAGAGTGCTCGCTCAAAAACTTGATGATGCTACTGAAAAAGGTAGAGAAGAAGGCATCAAAATCGGCGAAAAAAAGGTGAACAGATGTTATCGCTGAAGATACTGGCCTCTCTGTTGATTATATTGAGAAAATTCAAGAAAAGAAGTTTTAGCCATAACGTCTTTTATTAAACCCTCTATTCTAGTAATTTTAATATTGCAATCCATTCTAATGTCTGTACAATGCCTTTTTTATATAAATACTTAATAGGAGGGGTTAATGCCAACACAGAAAGAGCTTCGGGCTACGATGTCCAAAAAATTACAGGAAGCTATTAAACATCCAGATCCAACAGTTGCTGCCGGGAGGAAGTCAGCTATCAAGAGATGGGTGGGGGTCCTTCAAGATAACTTTATGGGGCACATAAAATACTTTAAAGATGATAAGCTGAAGTTTTTGCATGAAGTGTTCCAAGATGGAGACTGCTGGTCAGGTATAAGATTAAATAATGCTGCTTTAGGTCAAAGGTTTACTGAAGAGAAAATAGGTGGAATAGATAATCCACTTTCAGAATATAATATAGCTTGTAGGTATTGCGTAGTAGATAAAATTCCTTCCCTCTTTGAGAAGCAATTTGATTCCTATAAAAGAAGTTTTTCATCTAATGCAGTTGATGGTAATGGTCGTCCTGTAAAAGATGATAATAAATACATACTAAATTCACTTTTGTATGGGATGAAAAGGGAAGATCCTGTATTAAGTTTCTGGATCGATAGAGAATCTGGGGGATTAAAGCAACCAAGTAATGCGTCAGAAGGTTTTGACAGTGCTGTAAAACTTGAATGGAGCGAAGGAGTAGAGTATTTTTATAATCATTTAAAAGAAGAAGATAAGGAAAAGAAACTTACAGAAGCTATTATTTCAATATCACTCAGTTTCATTTCTATATAAGTTGGCCTTCCGTGTTCAGAATGTGGCTTTTCTTCCATTTGCCTTAGCAACTCATTCACTTCTTCTAACCTCATTTTCTATCCGCTCTATGATAAGCGATAGTTGCCAACACTTTATCTTCTACTGGCAATGTATCTTCTTTTTGTCCATGCTAAAAGGATATAGATTTAACATAAATTTGCTACTGAAAATATTGACATTAAGTTTCAAGATCTTTATCATGTAAAGGTGTGGGCTCACGATAATCGTAATTGAGCTTTTGGCTTGTGTTTTATTAGGAGATTAGTCTCTCACACCTAAAATAGGTATTTTTGAAGTTTTTTATAGCTACTAAACTCATGAATTCATTTGCCGGGGTTTAAAGGGCGTTTATAGAGGTGGTTGTAAAAGTGGCATAATAACCTCCACCCAAAGCCTAAAATGCAATTCTAAGACTATCTATGACAGTCATTTTTTTCTTTAACATACCCAAATATAAGTATCTTTCATATGGCACACATATTGGAAAAATTTAAATTTAATAATAAACCCACATATATTACGGATAGGGGAGCTGCATATTGTGAAGACTCTCTTAACCCTTACTATTAACCACAAATAAAGACATGGTATTGTATTTACTCAAATAATTTAATTTTATTAACTTGAAAGCTTGTTAGATTAAAATTATTAAATTAAGAGTTATAATTTTAGCAACTAAAAGCTGTAAATTGCACCATATAAACAGTTATTTCAAGCAAAAGTTATACCATTAAGAGCTATGCAACAAACGTTCATATTTGTGGGTAATAGTAAGCTCTTAACCTATTGCCGCAATTACCAGATACAAGCTTAGATCTCGTAATCACCAGTCCACCGTTTGCTTTACAAAGAAAAAAAGAATACGGAAATGAATCCCAAGCGGAATATGTTGCATGGCTTAGTCGATTTGCAAAATTAGTACATAGCAAGCTCAAAGATACAGGCAGTTTTGTACTTGATCTAGGTGGGGCTTATGAAAAAGGTGTGCCATCCAGAAGTTTATATAATTTTAGAGTGCTCGCTCAAAAACTTGATGATGCTACTGAAAAAGGTAGAGAAGAAGGCATCAAAATCGGCGAAAAAAAGGTGAACAGATGTTATCGCTGAAGATACTGGCCTCTCTGTTGATTATATTGAGAAAATTCAAGAAAAGAAGTTTTAGCCATAACGTCTTTTATTAAACCCTCTATTCTAGTAATTTTAATATTGCAATCCATTCTAATGTCTGTACAATGCCTTTTTTATATAAATACTTAATAGGAGGGGTTAATGCCAACACAGAAAGAGCTTCGGGCTACGATGTCCAAAAAATTACAGGAAGCTATTAAACATCCAGATCCAACAGTTGCTGCCGGGAGGAAGTCAGCTATCAAGAGATGGGTGGGGGTCCTTCAAGATAACTTTATGGGGCACATAAAATACTTTAAAGATGATAAGCTGAAGTTTTTGCATGAAGTGTTCCAAGATGGAGACTGCTGGTCAGGTATAAGATTAAATAATGCTGCTTTAGGTCAAAGGTTTACTGAAGAGAAAATAGGTGGAATAGATAATCCACTTTCAGAATATAATATAGCTTGTAGGTATTGCGTAGTAGATAAAATTCCTTCCCTCTTTGAGAAGCAATTTGATTCCTATAAAAGAAGTTTTTCATCTAATGCAGTTGATGGTAATGGTCGTCCTGTAAAAGATGATAATAAATACATACTAAATTCACTTTTGTATGGGATGAAAAGGGAAGATCCTGTATTAAGTTTCTGGATCGATAGAGAATCTGGGGGATTAAAGCAACCAAGTAATGCGTCAGAAGGTTTTGACAGTGCTGTAAAACTTGAATGGAGCGAAGGAGTAGAGTATTTTTATAATCATTTAAAAGAAGAAGATAAGGAAAAGAAACTTACAGAAGCTATTATTGCTCTGTCTCGTCCTCAATCTGTTGAGAAAGACGCTCCTATTTTAGATTTTTGTGTAAGGAATATAGCTGACAAAGATACTCTTTTACAGAAATTATTGCAGAAGGATAGAGGGGTATATTTCCTTTTTAGTAGGTTAATACGTTCATGTTTTTTTGATACGGTTCATGATTTGGTACAGTATTGGTGTTATAAAGGAGTTTCAGAACGTGGAGATCATTCAGAGAAAATATTCTCACAGCAAAACTATGAGATTCTTCTTTCTTCACTTTCAGATACAATGTTGAAAAATCCTGAATCAAGCGTTCAAGCTAGATCTCTCATTATGGAGATTTGGCAGTGTGGTAGTTTTAGTGAATATAAAAAGGCTGCTATTATTAATACTTCAAATGATAGAATTCCTATAAAGGGTGTACTTGCAGAATTGATAGTTAACTGGAAACGAGAAGACATTTATAAGTCTGATGAGGAAAAAGAAATAGAGAAAAAAGAAATACTAGATATGATGTTATTTGCTAAAAATAGCTTTCCTGAAAGATTTGAGTTCTTTAAGGGAAGGATAATAAAAAGTCTTAGATTATGTGGTAGAGAAGGTAAAAGAGTAAATGTAGATTACGGTCTGTTTGCAGAAGAATTATTCTCTGAGTTAGAGAAAACAATTTTACCACCTGGAGGTGATGGTCCTTGTAGTAATTTGCGATCACGATCTAAAGCTCATGGTAGTAAGAAAACAACTTTGCCAGTTGATGATAGTCCGCAGTCTGAGCTTGGAACTCCTAGTGTAAGTGGTGTTTCTTCTTATAAGAAAAAAAGCATCTTTACGCTTAGTGGTAATAAGTAATCCACTTATGAACTCTTGGTGTTTCTGGTCGTAGTAAATAAGGGGTATTTTGTATGAGTAATGGTGATGGACTTATTAGGAGTTTGGTGGATGGAGATCTTGAAGGATTCAGACAAGGATTTGAATCTTTTTTAGATCAATGTCCATCTTTCTTGTATCATGTAAGTGCAGGTCGTTTTCTTCCTGTATTCTTTTTTAGTATGTTTGCTACTGCACATGATGCTAATATCTTAAAAGCAAATGAGAGAGTGTATTTTCGTTTTGATAATCATGGTATTGATACAGGTGGTAGAAATAGAAATACAGGGAACCTAAAAGTCGCTGTTTATCGTGACGGACAGCAAGTTGTCAGATGTTACAGTATTTCTGATCGTCCTAATAGTGATGGGTTAAGGTTCAGTACAAGGGAGAGAAATGCTCTAGTGCGAGAGATTAGACGGCAAAATCCAAATTTAAGGGCAGAAGACCTAAATTTTGAGCAATACAAAGTATGCATGCATGGAAAGGGCAAGAGTCAGGGAGAGGCAATTGCAACAGTATTCGAGGCGATTCGTGAAAAAGATCTTAGAGGTAGAGATAAATTTGGCAAATATTCAGCATCTGAAATCAATCTTATTAGACGGCTCTTAAGAGATCACAGATTAACAATTAAGGAAATAGAAAGAAGACAACTCAATCGAAATCAGCTCACACGACTTGGTGAGTTGGTCAATTTTGTGCAAGTTGCACCAGGTCAACAAAGAATTGACGGTTTTATAGAAATGCTGGCGAGTAACGAAGAACTAGATGTAAGAGATAGAATGTACGAAGAAATTGTCCCATACATAGCTCGCATCTATCATAATTATAGGCAGGAACTGGAATATAATATTGAAAACCGCAATCAAAAATTTGAGAGTCACGGGTTTTTATTAGGTTTCTTAGCAAATTTTAGTCATCGCTACACAATAGGCATCGATCTTGACTTATCTCCTAGAAACTCACATGTTGCATTTCTTGTACGTCACCAAGCAGAAAGAGAAAATATTCCTATTGTTGTTAATCTTGCTACAAGGGCACCGTCCAATATCGCATTAAACCGCGCCAGAAGTCACGCTGAAAGATTGCATGTTTTTTCATTTATACCTATCCATACTGAATCAAGAAATACTGTCTGTGTTGGATTAAATTTTAATTTAAATCTAGATCCTTTTAGTGTTGATACAGTAGGGCTTCAACAGGATAGATTTCCTTTAGTACAAAGATTGTTTGAGTATATAGAAGATGAAGAGGTTGGAGAGAATATTAGAGATTTCTTGCTTCAACATCTTCCTGGTGAAATACCAAGAAATGCAGATAATTATAACAGAGTATTTGATTGTATATCTATATTTTACTCTGACTCTGCCGTGGCTGTCGTGTGCAGCGATTCTTATAATCAAAACACGTTTACATCACAGACCTAGTTTCAGCCGTTTTCATAAAATAGCTGTAACGCGTTTACAATTACTGTCCGATTCCACAAAATCATAGACGTATTCCCTCAAGAATTACAATGCTAAATTGTACACTAGGTAGAGCCACGTTCTTATTGATGAATCGCAATAATATACGATCGAAAATCCGCAAGTCATGTCTCACATGACTCACGTGCGCACTGTGTACAGTGCGAAATTAAAGAATCACGTAACGGATTGCTTAGCCTGAATTTCTATACCGGCAATACAGTTAAAGTCGCTTAACTCACTTTGTAGATTGAAGTAGGACTATGATAAGATCAAAGCAATTAAAGCAATTTTTGATTATTATGAATGTTGGATGACTAATCACTCAGGTATCTCTACTTACATTTAGTTTTAAGAAATTATCTTCGAGTACGAAAACCACTTAGTCACTAAGATAGCCCGTTCAAAATCGATCCGGAACCGTGAGTCACAGAGCTTGCAGTCACTCTCTCCCCCATCTTGGAAATATGTATATCCGCTATTTCCCAAACGAACCAAATTTTGACTTGACTCGGAATGAATCACTGTTCGCTTGAATTTCTAACTGCATAATCCATTCTTGAAAATATAAAGTTCCATCAAAGCTTATTTCTTTACGAATTCCAAATAGAACATCAAATTTAGAATACTATGTACGATAAATGAAAGAGAAGAACTTATGTTTAACTGATTGTACTAAAACGGAGGAAAGTAATGAAAGGGAATATCAAGAAAAACGATTCCTTTATTAAATACAGTCTTATACATTTCATGAACATAGTAAACTCATATCGTGTTCGTTTTAAGCGACAGCGAAACTGAAAATTCAGTTCACATACCCACACCCTCTTTCATGGATCCGCACACACTTCTATCCGAGCTCGTATTAAACACGCGCTAACATCGTACACTTCCTTTGACAAATTCTTTGGTATGTAAACTAAAATCAAATTGTTACTGTCCGACCTTAAGGGTGAACAGCCCGAGAATGAGGATCAAAGTATTGTGACCCGGTCTCTATACATGGACACCGCCAGAGAACACTTTCTGGTTGAAACAGGGAGATGGAGCGTTTAGTTACAGAAAACATAAGTATACATCCACTCAGTGGTAGTAACGTGAAAGGGGGTGAACATCAAAGAAGTCCAACTTCAAAAGATGATAAACATTACTTGGCGCGCGTTCTTAACCGGAAAACTAGTAACACTTGCGAAACATGACGCTACGCGTAACTATTACGGCCAAAATAATCTAAATACGTTTAACGATTACACTTGATAAACATTTAAATAAGAAATAACGAATTTTATAAATATCAATCGGTCCTCGACCGTAAAAACGATATTACATTAGACAACAGAATTGACTAAAAGAAATCACAACCTCGCTATAGCAGTTTCAATCATAAATGATAGATTACTAAAATAACTAAATGGGATCCTGTTAATGTAACTACGAATATCTACGTACAATCAATCGAACGCTACATTGTGAGAAGAGTAGTGTAATTATTTCAGTCTCCCTCCAATCTCAACCGAGACTCAATAATTCGAACACTTTTCGTGACTGTATCATATATCTGGCGACGTCCATACCTATTCTTTTACGTAACGTGTGTGTAATAATGTGAAAATAAAAGAATGCAATAGAAGTGCGTTCTTAATTGTTAATTATGACGTTCAGTGCTTAGACAATCTATGAAAAAGAAGATGTGATTTCTTTCGAGAGATAAACTTTCGAAACTCTTCTCTTCATTGATTTAAAAACCGACCTTTCTTGATTGGAAACCGAGCGTTCGATTTTTCTTTATACCTCGCTTATTTCATCCTCCGTCGCATTCAATTTTACCATTCAGAAGATTCTTGCAAGAAAAAAAGATAAGGGTTGATTTAGCCGTCGAGCGAGATTAATTAAAAACACGACGTCATTATAGTCGGAACAACGGGGGGACTTAAACCGATTCTCGACCATTAATTCCCGCATTGGTGTGAAAAACCGTTGGCGGTCAGAGGAGACCTGAAGAGGATTGATTGATAATTCCGAAGACCTTCCGTTGTTCCCACGATCGATGAACATTTTTTTCACCACCCTTCCTTACATTAATCATTCGAATCGACGTTACGCGAACTGTACTATCCGCCAACCGAAATCGTTACATTCAACGTTACATATACATATGTATAGATATTATTCTCGAATAGAAAAGGGTAGTTTCTCGAAGATGATCACCGTTCTCTGCATAAGAATGATCGATCACCATGTGGGCGTGTCCCGCTGTGATTCCGCAAGAATGACGCTCGTATGGAATATCAAATTTCGGCCGAACATGCAGGGGGTTTGCGTAAAAAATATTTCAACATTCTTACGTCTGGCACCGCGCGTACTACAAACGCATCTTAATTCTACTCTTTGGAACGCCTAAAAAAATACAATCGTATGCACATGGAAGTAAAGGGACATTCTCATATCGCGTAGACCTGGTATAGAATTCCGATGAATAACTGAACGGCTCCGCGTAGCACATTGCGTATACGCTTAGTTTACGTTTACATACATGCACACTTGATGTACGTCCGCGTACGCTTCATCGTCGATATAACAAAATACGCGACAGTTTACAGCTCGTTCATCTGCCTGCCGCGCATCTTGTTGTAATAGACGTTCAGTATCGGATGTTGAAACCTGTTCACTATGTATCATGAACTACGACCACAAGTCGACTCGCGGACGTATTTCGCCCAGGTACGGATCGGAGTCAGATCGCCCTTTCTGAGACGACGCTGATCCCCGCTGTTGCGTGCCTGTTCCACGATCTTGCGATATGTTTCCTCGTCGTAGGTGCAAGAGAGGCTCTTCCTCAGTTTCGTCGCCCCGGTTTCGAAGCTCGCCGGTTGACTACCTACTAAAACGTGCAGGTCGTTCTTCACCTGCACCGCCCACATCCACATGTCCGCGATCGAGCAGTTGCATACGAACGGATTGTGCAGCAGATTGACCGATAACAAGCGCGGGTTCGACTTGAATATACGCGGTGCGACGGTGGTCAGATTGTTGTTACTCAGATCGAGGTGTTCCAGCATGCGCAGCTTCTTCAGGCAGGCCAAGTTCTCGGTGCCGGAAACCTTGTTACTGGATAGGTTCAATTGAGTCAGATTCCTGGTCCTCGTGAAAAGATTCTCGTTAAGGTGCACCAAATTACAGTTGCTCAGATCGAGGATCTCGAGATTGGATAATTGAATCGGAAGAAGAGAATCTTCATGGGGTACTTCCAATGGATTGCCGCTTAGTTTAAGTTCGATGATATCGGTGCTCGTACGGTCACCGAATACCTTCGGATCGATGGGAGCCTTCAAATCACAGTTGTTCAATTCTAGACTCTCCAATCGTGTCAGATTCGCGAATAAACCTTCTTCTAGAGTGTGCAATTTGTTTCCGGACAATACGAGCTTCTTCAAGGTGTTCATATGAGCAAAAGTGTTGTTTCCAACGTAACCCAGGCCGCAGTAAGACATGTCGAGGTATTCCAACGATTCAAGCGGATTCAGTAAACTAACGAAAGCGTCTGATAACGGATTGTGAGAGATGTCTAGCTCTTCTAGTTGCTCGAAGATATGGAACGCGTTAGGCAAACGCTGCAGGCTACAATTGCTCAACGAAAGCTTGTGGAGTTTCGGCAGATGACGCAAAACGACTGTCAAATCGCTGGCAAACATCGGATTCCCGCTCAAGTTCAACACACGTAGTTTGCTAGAGTTCCTAAAGGCCTCTTTCGATAGGCGATCTTGCAAATTACAATAAGATAGATCTAAAGACTGAAGACTGTGCAAATTATGCCCCAACGTGTTCTCAACGTCCAGATGTTCCAGGTCGTTATCGGCTAGCACCAACTGCCTCAGGTACAAGTTCCTCGCGAAAGCGTCACCGGGCAAATTGGTGATGCGCGACTTTCTGATGTTCAGATACTCTAATCGAACCAGGGGCGCCAACAAGCTCGTCCAGTTTATGCTGCCTAGATCATTGTCGGTCATTTCGAGTTCTCGGAGGTTCTCCAAATGAGCGAACGCGTCTGGAGATACGTGAGTCAGGTTGCAACCGTTTAATTTCAGGTACTCCAAATTGGTGAGGTGATCGAACGGGTCGGGTTCGATTCCGCCGAGCGGATTGTAAGACAGATCGAGCTTGTTCAGGTTCGTCGTATTGTGGAAGAATTGCATGTTCAGATGGCGAATACCGCACGAGTTCAGGTCGAGATACAGCAGTGTGCGACAATTTAAAAAGTAACCTTTCACTTCATCCAATGGGTTGTTCTGAAGGTCCAACGTGATAAGACCTGGACTGTCCCTGTTGAAGGATTAAACTCGTGATTATAGTATTGGATATGCAAAGGCACATGCCGTATGGATGAACAGTTCTTTTCTTAGTGTAGCTTTGATTTATCGAGCAGCTCGAGAGACTGTGAAATTAAATTCTTTTTTTTTTCATAAAGTGACTAATTTTTGCTGACCTCGTCTTCATAAGAAGCTACGCAAATAACTTAAAGCCGGAACGTGCAAACGAAGCATGTTGGACGGAAGATCAGTTTTATTCAAAAAGGAAACCTTGCTACAGCGTTGAATTGAAAAGTAGAGCTATATCTGGGAAGCTTTTTTTGTAAAAAAAAGTTAATGAGATATTGATCAGCTGAAAAACTTAAAATCAATGTTTATCTACTCTGTGATATATGTATATACTTTCTACGACATTAACGATCTGCATACATTGAATTGAATTTGTATGGTGAGATACTACTTACTTATCGTGTAGCATTGTTAAAACAGCATCCATTAATTAGAAGCAAATTACATGAAAGATTCAAGGCGATATTGTAAAATCACGTGTCGTGCACTTAGATATACGCAGGAAATATTTACCTATAAAGATGTAAATTTCTGAAAACTTGAGAATTTAGACAATTATCAACGTCAGCTTTTTAAAACGAAACAAGACGTACAGAAAATATGTTAAAATAACAGCGGGATGTAATTCCCTTTTCATGCTCAATAAATACCAGTTATTTAATTAATAAATTAAAGCTAGCATTTCAATATTTTTGAATTGTTATTTTCAAAATAAATTCCGCGATTTATTCATCAGTGATATTTCAATATTTCCTTGAAAATATAGAAGACAACGTGAATGCGGAACAGCAAGATAAATCGAACACTCTCATGTTTATGTGGTAGTATAATACCTAGATTTTTAATTTTAATATGGTACAAAAATATAAATGTGAGATAACGAACGATAAAATTGCCATAACAAACATTTTGAGATTCAATACTCCGTTAAATACAAATATTGTATATTTAATTAAAAATCAAGTGTATTCAGTATCGAATATACAATTATTCCGAGTAAATAATGTTCCCAATTTGGAATTTCCTACGAAAATTATTTATCCGTCTAAATAAATATTAAATTAAATTATTTATATTTGATATAGACTCCATCAACTGAAATCAAAGTGCCATCGGAGAGGTGCGAATGTACGAAAACAAAAGGAACCACGTCATAAAAAAAAGGGTTTTAAAAGTATTCTACAAATCAGTTCTACCTTTTTATCTCTCGTACCAAACAATTCTGTTCTCCATAGTTAAAACGATTATTTTCATTCATTCGACGAGCATATCGGAAGTTCTACACATTTTTCGTTCGTCAATTAAAATGACGTTCTAAAGAGAGCAGAATTGCACAAAAGTGTTCAGTTATGCGCGCCTGTACAGCGTGCGGATATTTATGGCGAAACGAGTCGAAGGAGAAATCCGTAAGCCTTCTTACCTGAACGCCTCGGGATCGACGTGAGTGATCGCGTTCCATGAAAGGTCCGCGTCCAATAGGTAAGTTAATCCGGCGAACGACTCGTGTTTGAGCTCGGTCAATCGATTATGTGCCATCTGTAACCGCCTCAGCTTGATCGAATGCGGAAACGGGTCGACCTCCGCGATGTTGTTACCATTCATATCCAGAATGTACACGTTGGGGCTGAGCTCATCGTAAGGGATACTGGTCAGATTGCTTTCAGAGCAGTCAGTCACCCAGTTCACGCGGAAATAATGACAATGACAGTCGACAGGGCATTCTTGGTCCACCAGATCGCTGTTATAGGCGATCGTCGACGTCCCGAACAAGGCCACTAGTAAAAGCAGCCTTAACATCTTGACGAACGCGCGATATCTGCAAGCAAAGAGCATTTCCTTCAGCTTGGAAATTCTTTAGGCGAACGTTCCCGGTGCCATAGTTTTAGCTAGAGCGCGTAATCCGATCAACCGATTCGTGCACGTTCTCTGTTTGATACCAAGTTTCTATTAAAGTTAATGAGTTTGCCTCCGCAAATCTTTTCGAAAAGCGGCGTCGCCGCCGACGGCCAAACCTGGAACGGAACAGATTGCGATTCGGAGCAGAAACTTTTGCACGTTCGCAAATATGAGATTTCCTCGTCCCCGCGCAGGGCGTTCGACGTACAAATTTGAATAAAGTTCGAATAACTTAAAGTTTGGTAACCCATTTCGACGTTCATGCAACGGAAACGGTCGTTCGCGTCCGTTTCTTGACGCTGATACGATATTTACTTATTCAATTAAGCGACAGATTGTAAACATTAAAGGGGGCCAGCGTACATTCAACGGATAAATGAGCCGGCGAACAATGGGTTTAGTTGAGCGGTCAACGTGCAATATATACAAATTGCGAATGAATGGAACAGAGAAAAGGAGGGAAAAACGCCGCCGCCGAGATTTACTTCGGCCAGTTACGACGGCGAACGTTCATTGTAGTGTATTGCCAACAAGATAACTGGCCGAGTACTAATGGTTTAAAGCAAATGGAGCAATTGTCAGTTAGGAAACGGACTTTGCAATTGGCGGTCGGTAATTCCATGCAACAATGCACGGCGCCACAGGTCGTTGAGCCAGAATCGTTAATCGTTTCCGTAAAAACGTGCTTCACCAGTCTTCCATACTGTTTGCAGATACCACTCCTTTTTTCGTACAATAAAAAGAGCGACCATGAAAAAGTCCTTCCTCCCCGGACTATTATTATCGTTACAATTCGTCGTTAACTGCATCCGTTCTCGAGATACGGGATTTAATTGGCGTGCCATTCAGTCATCAGCAAGTTAGCGATTTATACCGAAAGAACACACCAGATTCTGAACGATCAATAATAATTTAAATCAAACGAGAAAAGATTTCATACGAACTTCTGTGATTCGAACGGACATAAATCAGCCTCCTACAGGAGGGTATATTACGGAGGATAAATTACATATGTAGATATATTCGCTCATGATTGCATATATGTTACGCTTCCAGCCATTATCAACGGTCCGCTGATCAAACACGCACGTCTAATGGAAGTAATTTCTACGCATTAAATCCCGAGTACAATCATCTTCGTTACGGCGACGAATAACATTCGAGGAAGTTTTCATACTGGCCAACGAAGGAAACTGCGTGTGTGTACAAAGAAAGCTTACTACCGCCTCTAGCCAGTAGTCCAACAGTACCCAGACGAAGACCAGAGGAAGGCTTTCCGCCAGAATGCTACGCGCATTGTACGCTCCGATGCCCCTTTAGCTCTCCGAACATGTATATATGGACTGTATGTACATACATACATAGTTTGCCTTCGACCTGGACCATTACTATCCCCAAAAGAGCGGAACAGGGGACGGAGGTGTTATACACAGAAGTGTATTTTCCCCTTTCGATTCCTTCTTGTATCCCTCGGTGTCGCCTAGCCTTTGGCGCCACGGATCTTTCGTTTTTCTGAATTTCATCCGAGCCAGGAGTCCTCCCATTGCCACGAACGTAGCGACGGAGAACGCTGCGTGAGGGGATCGAGTCATTTGCATTCAGACATCGGGGCCGTGGCATTCATACTTTTTTGCAAATATCGTGGTCTTTATACATGCCGCCCTCCAGTTTTAAAGATCAAGAGAATACTCCGATCACACGGAATTCGTACACCGGTATTCGGTTTTCCTCTTTCATCGAGATTTCATTTATCAACCAGAAGATCCTTTTTTTCCTGCTGTCGCGCTTTTGTTCGTTCGTCAAGTCGGTAACGTGACAATGATTCGTGACGTGGTGTGACAATGTTATTCAGGAAGGAAATCTTATATCCTCGCTTGTCGACGTTTGTGATGTGCGCTTTTTGCAAATTCTATGTTCTTAAAAGCCTAGAAGGCGATAAAACTAGATTTGTATTGGTATTTCTATTCTAGAGTTAATCTCTTTGTATGGATTACGTATGTATGCAAATCATAATACGGTACGCTTCCTGCAGACTGTAGATAGTAAATTCTATTGTTTCTAACTGCATATTGGTCTGAATTGGGATCATTTTCTTATTCCTCTAACAATACTGAATAACTAAATAATACGTTTTGAAATATTTAACTACATACGTGATTTATCAAATATTATTTTTGTCTTACATATGTTCGCACTTACTTTCTTTCACGGATTTATTGGTTGTATTTATGAATTATAAGTGGATAATTTTTTTTATGTATATTCTAACAAAAACGGCAGTTAAACTGAAGATAAGTAATGCTGTTTCTAGAAGAAAAGTAAACTTCGGACCACCATCGTGTTAAATTGACGTCACTGATTAACATTTTTACTTACCTCTTTTTAGCAAAGTGAAAAAGCAAATATTCAATGATTATACACAAAAGATATCGTTGTTTCTACTCCATTTGCTCTAAAATGATTAATTCGTGAATAGAAACCTCGTATATAAAAAAAGTCACAATATCAACGCGTGCAAACTATGAATAATATCAATTAAGCTGATTTAAGTAATTCTATGCTATTCGTTAGTCCTACAGTATCTTCCGTGCGAGCGCAAAATTTGACACGAATATTAGCTTGATTAACGGAACGAATAAATGTATTATTCATGACGGAAAGACGATCCCGGCAGCGGAAGAAGAACGATTTACCGGAACACAAGTATTCTTACGAATCGATTGCAATCTGAAATTCATGCTGTTACTCGTCGCGTTATATGTATTTATAAACCGGTCTACGAAGTGAAAACAGATTTTACATACCGGATAAATGTTGTAACTTGCCTTCTTTCGACGGAAGAGTGAGGTTAAACGTAAGCACGTAGCAATGATTTGATCGTGTCACTGGGCAAAGATAGATTGAACCGTGAGTTTGCAGGGACCTGGTTAAATTAAACTATGCCTGTCTGACCGAGGTCAGGGTAAACCTACTGACGCGCACTCTCGCTCTTTCTACGTCGTATTAGTACAGCAACTCGCGCCTTCTCGGGGTGTTATGTTTCCCTCCCTCCTTTTCTCCAGCACGAACGATCACGCAACACGAGCCCACCGCATTTCATCCCCCCTCGCAACACAGTAGTGTATAGCCAAAGCTAATTGCAAGTTCTTTGACAGTGTACGAAAAATCTGAGCTGTCCAAATGCAAAGTGTTCTAACCTCCACTTTGCCGGGAATTGTTGCATGCTCCTTACCTCGTTTAAAAAAATTCGGTTCCCTGAAAGGCAACGAATGTTCGACGTTCGTCTATTCTACGACTGGTTACCTTCGTTTAGAGACGTGTCATCGAGTCAGATAGAATTAATACATTCACATGTCAGGTACCAAGGGTTTAGAAAGCGAGTTATATTGTCATATCGAAATTGCATACACTCTAAACGCATGCGTACTTTAACTAACCCTTTTTAAAAAAATGTTGTACTGTCGTCTTCTTCGAAGATTCGAGATTAGCTCGTGTGACGCTCGGTTTTTTATACTCGCGCGATATGTTTACTGTAAAAATCCGAATTTTTTACTGAATTTTTTTCATACTTCGATAATTTTTAACGTTCTCAATAACAGTATTAACTGTAATTGGGTAATCACAATACATCCAACACGTGTTTATTGATTATTCGCTATTTTTGTAAACTATATGTAACATTCTTAAACGATTCCAAAGCGTTGTTAAATAGATGATCGTATTCTACGATACGACTGCACATACACACACCGTATACGCATTCCAAACGCGATAAGAAAGATTGAGAAATCAATGAATCCGGTAGTAGTGCAATTATTTCGTACCATTGAGTTTCGTACATTCGACGTAACCCCATCACGTGAACCGCCATGCATGCATACACTCGAAAATAAAAGTAGTTCTCGTTGGATTCTTACCTTGCTACGTGAACTCCACTTCTGCTTCGTATATTCTACGTTATTTTCCACTCTTCAATCGCACAAACAGTAGCTTAAACACTAAAAATCAGAGGGATACCGATTAACGCTGAAGTAGTCACCGACACCGGTGACACAACGCGCGCATGCGTCCAACTACTCTCGATTGCTTTGGCAATAGTATTTAAAGCAAGGAGGGCTTGCTGTCTTGGGCTTGGGTCAATCCATTAATTGCGTTCAATTAATAGTCGAGGCGGTATTTTTAATCGACGACCTTTTTTCACGTGGTTACGTGAGCGTCACTATAAATATTACTCTCTTCGCGAGATAAGCATAGCTATATGATAACGAGCCTCGCGTCTTCTTTCCGCGTGTTTATATGTCGAATTACACATATTCATATACGTGTACTTGTGTACTGAACGTGTACAGCTTAGGTTAGGACCAAACCGAGAGATGGGGCGATCAATTGGTTTATTTGAATACCGGCTAACTGTGGATAAATAATTCAGAAGAAACAAGTTTTCGAAACCGCGTAAAAGTCAGATATTTCATATTTAAATTAAGTGATGGTAATTAAATGTATTGGCTATACAATAATAACAAATTCAACATGCTAGCATTGTTCAAGTATATAGCCTATACATCCTTAACTCTCTCTTTCTTAACTCAAAAATTTCCTATCTTCGTATGATATTTACTATTAAACAATAGAAAACATGGGATTTAATATATCAATTTATTTTACTATTATCGCGAATTTCGACTTGTATAAGAAGATAGAAATTAATAATGCTAGAATCTGCGACGTCAGAAGTAAATAAAAGCCAGTCAACATGTTGACAGAGTATAGGAAAATCTCTTTCGTCTGAATATTCGTAAATTGAATGCTAATCACGTTAGTGTAATATTTTTGCATCAATTGTCATAACACGACAAAGGGGCCACGTATGTATATTGGATGCCTATAGAGGACAATGGGAAATCGATATGGCTTGGATATGGTACGTGTCACCCGTACGTCTGAAAGCGTTTGTTCACGTAGTCAATGCGTGATTGAGTGATGAGTGCAGCCACGTCGAATTCTGAAGAATTGCATTCGGCAGAATTGGAAGCGGAGGTCAGGCATTACGCCAGGCATTGCGAAATGTCGGGAATAGGGATCTCATGATCTTGACTAGGAACAACGACCTGCCAACCCCACACTCGTATCTCCTCCACGGTGGACGAGAGCGCGAGAGAGAGATAGTGCGTCAATTAACTTTGCAATTGACATTAGGTTTCTCGATAGCAGCGTAGCTTTGAATTATCGCCTCAGATTAATTTCCCCGTTTCATAGAATCGACCGCGCCAAGGCCCCTGCTGTCGTCTATTCGTTTTTCCTTTTCAAACATTGATGACCAAATGATTACGGGACGCATCAACGGCGCAGATTTAATGGCAACTAGCGTGTTTCTTTCTTTCGTACTTAATGAACCGGAAGTGTTACGTGCAGCGTTCAATGAGTCTCGAGTTTATACAGAAACACTGGACTGGTTTTGACGTACGGTTCAGCAGTTTTAGGAGTAGTATAAAATGATTAATATATATTAATACACTTTTACAATTTTGATTCTATCACTTCATCGTACCACTAATTATATAGAGATTAACAAATACGAAGTTCCAGATATAGGTACAAGATTAGTCTTCTTAGTTTTTCGTTTCTCTATTTATTTTCAATTTTATTCCGCTATAATAAAATTATTTTATATGGAAAAGTTCGATGGAACGGCACAAGTACGAATCGTTTAAAGGCCGTCGATACGAAATCGAATATACATTTGATATACGCATATTAACTAATTAAAAATGTTTAAGCGACGAAATACATAATTACGTAAGAACATTATCTGGAACATCACATTTCATACGTCCTTTTATACGCGTGTACTATCTCCGCACACATTTGACATCGTTTTCGTATGTTATCATGTTTATTCATGTTACGCTAATGTAATTATGAAAGCTTAAGGTCATACCATTGACTTTTGCCTTGGTCTATGTCCGCTCTGCAATTAGACTGATGCAAATTCATCTTTTTACTATTACAAAAATTTATTTCATGCACCTGCAAAATCGTACGGCCTCAAATTATTTATTGGCTTTTGATATCCTTTAAAAACAGTCACCCTTCATTGCACGCAACGAATTTGCAAATTGCGTTTCCTAGTATTTATTCTGTTCAATAGTCATTTTTCATATTTCGAATCGTAATAAACTCGATTCAATCGTGCTATACATGTATTTAACAATTTATTTAAATGCTCGAAAAGCGTGCAATAGTTGTCAGAGAAAAAAGGACAGAATCACTTTATCGACGTGGCAATCAAATTATCCGCTTTGCATATAAAGCATCAGATGGCGCTCACGTTCCACCTCTATCAGATTTTATATTATAAACTCGAATAACGATAAAATACAATTTCTTTCGAACGATTTTAATAGTGAAATAAATCAGACGCAATTATCACTTTATAATAATCGACCATCGCGCTCAGATAATTACGTTATTCTTCATTATTTCTCTTTCTGTTTTTCGATACGTATCTCGCGATTAATTAGCGAAACGTATGCTTTTTATATTTATCGCGTGATCTGCCGTGAAGCAGGAGCGAAGGTGATATACTATACGGTGAGTATTCGACGCGCACTGCTCGCCCGGCGATCTCTCTCACGATAGTGAATTAAAACGACAGTAGTATCACATGAGCGGATCGAATTTAATTAAGCCGGGTCACGTTAACGTTTCGCCACTGCAAGAACCAGCGACGATTATTCTTCTGCTTATAGATTTATAGCGGAATCATAGCCGGCGGGTCCCGTGTATTTTTTGGCGCTTATATTCTCCTGAAATTATGTGAGAATGACTTTGGCAAACGTCCAACGTTCCGCGGACTGTGCGGAGACAACATGTACGGAGCAACGAACTTTAGGAAGCGTCACTTCGTACAAGATTCCTCCTCCTTGTCGCCAGATTTTTAGTCGCCCTCAAAACTTATTAACACGGTCGTTCGGTCTTCTATCTAAAACCGGCGCGGGCTATTCAGCTCGCTCTCTACTCGTTGCGCAAAAAATCAACGACAAGTTTGGGAAATCGATGATCCCGTAGTAATTACGCAATACGAGTTGCCAAGGAATATCTCCGAGAGTCGTTTTTGTACACATTGCGGCTACACTGATGAATTACCGGTCTTGTTCGACCGAGCTCTACTTTTCTTCTCTTTTATTCGAGACCTGCCAGCAGAAGCGAGAAACCACTACCGTAACGTAAGTACCGCACACGATGCAAACGTGTACGAGATAAAGGTATCCTCAGTAGTACGCTTGAAACATTCTTAACATAGCACAGGAGCAACGAATCTCTGACTAATTTTAAGCAACCGGTTTCGCTGCTGTACTTACCATTAACAGCGTTAACGGCGCGATTACGACTAAATTAAATCTCGCGTATTCATGCGAAGATAGTTGAAACTATTTTAAATAAGCATTGTGCTTTGGGGACAGGCAATTAGCGTATGTGAAAAGGCGTAGCCCTGGCGATAAGATAAAACAGTGTGGAAACGGGGAGACAATAACTATATTATAAACTTGAGATTAGAATTTATCAAACGACTGTTACTATGCGTAGGTATTGGAACCTCTCTCGGTACAAAATACTTCTGAAGCTGCGGAAGTACCGTACCGATCTGACGTGAGACTGTTTCATCCTTGGCGAGCGTCGTCCTAAAGAGAGTCTAAGCTCCGCGTGCATCGTTCTTCGAGCACACGAGCGATTGCATCGATTCCTCACGATGCACCGGTCGATTTTGAATCGTAATTACCGCATTCATCTTGCGTGGTACACGCTTAAGCACATCGCGTAGAACGTCGTGAATAGCTGCATCGGCGAGGCGAGGCTCGGTGGCATTTACATGCACGCAATCCGCGAGCCGAGTTGTAACTTTGTCGGAAGCAATCTTCGGTCGGATAAGAATAATCTCGCGTTCACGCGTCGCTTGGAGCCTTCGTCAGGCGTAGTTAGGGCGCTGCCTAGGCTAGAGCTCGAGTTTAGGGTTGTTGGGAGCCGAGAGAGAGAGAGAGGAGCCATGGAGGTTTGGGGTTAACGGAATGGTGGTGGTGGTGGCGGCGGCGGCGGCGGCGGCGACGACGACGGTGGTGGTGGTGGCGATGGTGGTGGAAAATAGTGGTGGTGAGCGAGCAACTGCGCAGATCCCGAAGACTCTCAGCCGCGAGTACGTAGGCAAACTCCGATTCAGTGAGGACTGACTGTTCCCGTTTGCAGTGCAGCTCGAAATCTCAGGGAGAAACCGCGGTCTTTCGTCCTCTCTTTTTCTCCTTCTCTCTTTCTCTCTCTATCTCTATTTCTCTCTCTCTTTCTGTCTCTCTGTCTGTCTTCTCTCTCCCTTCGTCTATCCCTGTTCCCCGTTCGTCCGCCCCGCTTTGTATAGCCGTCCGCTCTGTTTCTCCCGTGTCTTTTGTTGTTAGTTTCTCTCGCCGTGGTAAAGTACGTGCTTAACTTTTTCGTGTCCGTCCGCCTGTCTCCCAGACACGGCAAGTCCGTGCACGCGGAGCCGCTGTTTTCGATTCCTCTCGAGGGCAGTCCGCTCGCGCGGCCAGTTCGCTCGCGGATCCCAATGTGCACGAGCGTACGGAGCTCGTGCTTCGCACAAATACCGATTGTTTCCCACGGCTAGTCACGTGGCTGGCCAGTGATCTCGAGGAAACCTGGCTGGCTTCGGACCCGGCCCCGCGTACGGATGAAAGGTGCCTGTGCCAGTTGATCAACCACGTCCGAGCGAAGACTTTTCGCGTCGGTGAACCACGGCGACGAGGACTCGCACGGGCCGGAAGCCGGAGAGGAGGACCCGTGTGTGTGCGAAATCCACGCCGCGCCGCAGGTCGATGTGCACAACTCCGGGGAGACGTACTGAAACTCCACGTCTGTCGGTGTAAGTATTACCTCGCCACCCCTTTTTCCACGCTGACAATGAGTCACGGATGTTTCCGCCTCTGGCGGCGAGTCAGCTGTACGCGAAACGAAAGAATTGTTCTTCCCTTTGTCGTGTCACGGCATAGGACGAGCTTGTATACGTGATATTGAATTAAATATAACTCATCGTACAACCGTTCGTAAGTAACACGCTGTAACACGAATTCTTTTAGCGTCATATCGAGGATCAGCAGTAAAAGCTATGCATATGAGATTAATTGCAGGTATAACGTGTAACTCGTTTAACGGATGCATATGCAGTTCGCCGTCGTGTAACGGACCTTCAGGGCCATTAATTTATCAACGGATTCATAATTACATCCCGCATATTATAGTCTTCGTAAAAATATACGTTTTTCATATATAATAATCAACTTTGCTACTCTCTGACAAATTAATCAAAAAATTCATTCACGCGAAATATCGCTTCATCCCCTAACTATGACTCTAGGTCCGCGACCAAAGAGAAATTCGCTTTACCACCATGCCGACGTCAATATTTTATCCCGTAACAAAGTCGAGCGACCATCGACGCGGTTAAGATTTGCTTGACCACCGGCGATTTTCGATAAACGATCGGATGCAAATATACCTCTGTACGTGTACCCTCGGGAACGAATATTATTGCGAGCCAAGCTTAATATGATTCCGCAAAAATCGCTGCTCACAAAAGCGTATACGGTTCAATGGTCTATCGTTAAGCGTGGGCAACAAGCGAATCGAGCCGTCCAGTCCCGATTCCGCGAACTGTTAAACGCATCAAATCGCATCTGTCGCCGGAAAATTTGTCCCCCGGCTGAACATCACAGTCAGATTTAAAGACAATCGCGGTTTCATAATAAATACACCGAAAATCGTATTTTCTTCGCAGTAAGCTCGCGTCCGAAGGCAAGGGGTTAAACGTCTTAAAATGTTTCGGGCCGTGATATTAAAGGAACGATATATTGCGGGGGTAAAGCTACCGGCTCACACTTCATAATTAATTCCCTGATATCCAGGGTAGAAAAAAGAAATCGATGGCAGGGCGGGGGATACTTCTAATCTCGATAACTTCGGCTCATGGGGAGGAGACCCGTTAATGAAATGCACCCTTACCCCGTTCCGTGGGTTATTACTATTTTTCGGGGTCGATGGAAACCCGGTCCGAAAATATTCTCGGCGATTATTAACATCGGCTTATATTGCGGTGCAGGTATTAAGTACGCGGCGGAATGCATGGCTCTGTTCCGTTCCCTGCCGTCCCCTCGTTCCTCCGTCATTACCCAGCCATTTCGGGGCCTCCGTTATGGAATTAAATTTTCGTACGGCACGCCGGCGTGCTGCGGTACCGGTGGTTAATGGGAAAATCGGTGAAATTGAACGACTTTGCCGCGGCAACGTGCTCCGTGACAACACCCACCTAAGTATGTAGTATCGGCGAGGTTCATAAATCATGCGCACGTCCACTTGCTTCGCGTCGACAAACACTTGGCTGCACCACCACGGCTCAAACGTCTGATTAATAATGTCCGATGTGTGCACTCCGTGGAGCAGATTGCCTCGGTCTCGCGAATCACGTTTAATATCGCGACCCGAGCAATCGTTCGCATACGCTTTTCCCGACCGATCTTCATCGTCGAACGTGACAAGACTATTGTTTGCCTTACTTATCGATCGTCCGTTTGACCGTCCCCGGGGCCTTTCCTTTCGACGGCTATGCGATCCACCGTTTAATTGCATGTTAATTCTGTAATCATTCACTGTTTAATTATATGCTTCATATCGATTAATTTAATGCTCGGTATTAATTAAGTTATTATCATTGATAATATTGATATTTAATTAGCTCGTTAATTGCCTCGCTTTTTGGTCTTACGCGGAGAATTAGCAAACAGATCGATCATGATTAAACAGATTTCCAATTCTAATCGAAGAGATAAACGAAACGCGAACAATGGAACTATTTATAAATGGGACTATTTTTTTTTTAATCCACGGTGATCTCGGAATTATCGAAAAATTCTTCTATGCGGACGAACAATTCCAGAATATAGAATAAAATTCGTGTCGCTCACGGAAATATAATATCACGATTTTGTTTTGACGTACGGCACTCGCATTGCTGTTTTTATTGTTGCGCCCGATAATTGGGAACGTACAAAGTGGTTCAGTTTTGCAATTCATTTTATTAGTCCAAAAGTATGATTGTTCCGAGAAATATCTGCGTTTGATATCCGGTTGCTTTTCATTCGATGAATTACGTTTTTATCGTGCGTTAACAATAACGAGCATCGGGGCAATTAAAAAAAAAATGATAGTAACGCTTTAAAATACGAGAAAGCCGGGAAAATATCCGTGGAAAATAGCAAAATCTTCTGAAGCATTGCAACGTACATACCTGAAACCCTAAATGAAGTTTCACGTTCATAATTCAACGCGACGTAAAACGATAGATTAATGAAACGCTACATCTAATTTTGTTATTAGAAAGATAAACAGTGAGAATACATTTTTCATGAATATTCAGACAGACTGACGATTGTGACGATTAAAGTTTGTCATCGATGCAATAATCGTTCGAGACACGATGAAAATACGAAATCATGTGATTCCCGGAATCCTCCCGCCGTCTCCAATTAAAAAACGCTGCGCCGTCGCGGTAAACAAAGCCGAGAGACTTCACACAATTAAAGTCGAGGTCTGAATGCAGCATCCGATACGATTGCTTTCGAATCGATCTCCACGGACTCGAGAGGAAAGCCGAGGCCCTCGTCAGAGGACCAAAGAAACGGAGCGAGGTATGATTATCGCGAATCTCTCGCGTTTGTTCTACGTCTGTATACCGTTTTATCGCCGGCCGATCGAGCGAGGAAACGGAACGAGAGGAAAATAGCGAAACGGAGGGTTGAGAGGCTCCTGAGAAATTTTAATAAACCGCGAACGGATCACCGGCCACTTTTTCTTTTTTCTTTTTTCCTCGAACGGAATGGTCGATCGACTTCCAACACGGCCGTGGTAAATCATACATAAACGCACCTGGCCGGGGTGTGTTCCTTGGCCACGGATGAGCGCATTCGCTCGCGCACGCTGCGCTTTGCTCCGTGATTAGTTTCCCCTTGACTGAAGAAAAGGTATTCCTGCGAGCGATCCTATTTAACAGCCGTCGTGCTGTGAAAATGGGCCACAAACGCGCCTCGGCAAAGAGGCCCGAAGGGGCTGCTGACAATGAACGGGATGAAAGTGCGCTGGGACAGTTTATGCCCGCGTAGAAATTTTCGCAGCTTCCAACCGAGCAGAGAGAAAAAAATATGTTTCGTCCTCTAGGATCCACCATCATTGTTCATCTGAAATTATCTCAGTTCTCCTTTGCGTTCATCGTCGTAAAATGTTGAAACAGCTCGAAAATCGTTTCCAAGGGTTGACTTTTCTCTTCGAAAAAAATTCGTGAGGAATAAAAGCTATTACGTTTTTATTGAAGGCATAAATTTCCTTTCCCTAGTGACGTTGGAAATAAAGTAGTGAATGATTGATGTTTTGAGCTGTTGCCGAGTATTACAGGGATGAAAAATAACAGGAAAGCAGGATTTTGTTTGGCGAAGGTAGAATCGGAGAGATTTGTTGGAAATGTATCGGAGATTTTAGTTTACTGCCTGAAATTGTATAGCCGTGCATTTCGTTATGGAGTGTTACAAACTACGAACGTTCTTTTACAAATGCTACAGAGAAACATGATCGATCGTGGCAATGAAAGAAAGCAAAAACGTCGTTCCTTGTAATAAGAGACCAATTTCATGAATCAACTGATTTCAGCAAACAATTTTCGTTAAAGAAATGAGATATGAAAGCACGAAAAAGAGGGAAGGGATAATAAAAAGAAAATAATCTTAACGGAGGAGACCCCCTGATTGCGTGTCCTTTTTGCACGTGCTCATTCAGGAACTCAATTATTCCTCCCTTTGTCGACGCAATCGAAGAACAAGAGGGAGAGGAAAAAAAAAGAAAGAGGAGACACACCGGTGTGTCGGAGGGTAGGTACGTAAGTAGCAAGGGAGTCCACCTGGTGTCCCTTGTGTTGCATCCTCGTTGGTAGGCATTTGCTTGTGGCTATTGACGCCAGGTCTCCTCTCGACCGGAGAGAGATTGTATTCTCGCGAGCGGTCGAATTAAGCGGTCGTAGGGCGCGAAGCACGGTGGAAAAGCCTGAGGGCTATAAATACAAGGGTATAGGGGAGGGTAGGTGAAACGAGGAGGTGGAGAGACAGTGTCCTCGGCACAATGCGTACCGCACCAATCCTATTTTCAGAGATACACATCTCCCTCCATTCGAACTTGGAGAGAGAAAAAAGGAGGCGAGAGAGAAACGGAACAGAAATGAGAGGCCGGGTGAAAACCGGGCGGAGAGAGAGAGAGAGAGAGAGTAAGTGAGTAGGATGCAAAAAGAAATGGAAGATGGGATATAGGGGCCTAACCGCTTTATCCCCGCGTCGAATCGTTTCTTCGAGGTGGCTGCAGCTGTCCCGTCGCTTCTTTACAGTCCATCCTTCTCTCTGACTTCGCCATCTGATCCCCGGGAACATTAGAAATGTAGAGTACGCGATCAAGGATGCCGAAATCGTCGCTTCCGACCCTAAGTCCCCATGAAAATGCTCTTTAATACCTCTTCTTCTCTCCTTCTGAGGATATGTGTCTGTTAGTATACGTATACTATTGCCTGTAAGTGTTTGGGTACTTTTTTTTCATCGAACCGACTCTGATCTTGTTTTATGTCATTTACTCTGGAGACTTAAAAAACGATATACATATGGCTGTATGTATATTCGGTACGTGATTCTTTCACGTTTTTCGTAGCCGAGTATTTTAGTCCAGAACGATTCTCGAAATAAGTGAAAGATCCGGCCGTGCGCCGGGACGAGTTCCACGCACACGGGATCACGGAAAGGGAAATTGAGGTTCCCACCACCTAGACCTAAATAGTGCATACCACCGTGTCGGTTCCGAGTCGCGACTCGAAGCTACCTGTTGTTTGTTCGAGCAGTTTCATTGTCGCTCGTTCTTTATCAAGAAGTTCGGAACGAACGACTTGATAAGTGAAATCATTTCCACGTCGCGGTGTCGCGGCGTAACAGATTTCGCTCGCGGACACGCGCGCACGTGTTCATTCACGCGCGCAGACGTTCGCACACGTCCGTACGAGCCGCACACGTGTAAACGAGGGGGGTGAGAGCGAAGAGCTCGATAAGGGAAGATTTATCGCCGAACTTGCGCCGTATAAAACATACACATACGTTAACTGTTACGGCAGTTCGCAGCCACTTTTCGCCGTGGCCGCGGTTGTGCAGTCTGCACCCCGTGTCCTGTGGCCCGCGATTTAAGTTTCACGGGGAATCGTGCGGCGGCGGTTCAACGGGTGAACCTTGCACCTTGCCACCTCAACTTTATGCGCGACACTTTGAAGGGCGGATATCGTGTTTGCCTTTGTTACCAACTTTGTTTGCCGACTGGCTTTGTTTACAGCCCCCTAGGTGGTAGGTCACGGCCCAGGAAATCCACTCGAGAAAGATTTCTTTTGTCTACGGCAACTGCACCATTAATTGACTCGCGGGGGTCTCTCCGACAACAAACGAGTCTCGACGTATTCTCCGGCCCCCGCGGAACAATGCGATTACTTACCACACGACCAACAACATTGTGGAATCGAACAAAGGATCGCGAAAGAATCCCACGGGAATGCATACGCCGCGTAGCGATACTTAATAAAAACGTTCATCCCTCGGTCTTATAAATTAATCGCTCGCGAAAGTTTTTGTTTTGCACCAAAGGAGAAGCGTTCTTTCAAATGTTTTCGCAGGTTCCTTAAGATCCCGGGTATTATACGTCGTCGACCGATTGCACGTTGAATGCGCTCGCTGTAATAGCCGATCAAATATTCACGTTGGATTTTCATGAATTAATTGTAAGTCTCGTTTTGTATACGTGGAATACGATAGACGCGATCGGTTATAGATACTCGGAAAGCGGGCGTCAATTATTCAAAACAAATCGCATCGAACGTATAAATATTGTAATGCGTTCTACCTTTGACGATGGCCATATAATGCGATTGTTAATGGGACGGTATTATTAAATCAGCGAGAGGCAGTAACGCCGACAGTATTTTAATGCCATGTCCACATTTATCAAGAGGAGAACTCGCCGGCGGTGATAGTAGAAAACCGGATATCAAAGGACGGTGGCAAATTGAAAAAATGTCTCGCCTCTCGTTAATTCGTGACAAACAATTTGCGGGACGTTGCTATGTACGGTGAGAAGAAAAATTCGCAAAACGTCGGGAGCTACAAAATTCACTGAAAGTCTCGTTAAAAACCGGCAATTTTATTTTTACAACCGTCCGTACATTGTACTCGCGTTTCGCGGGGTCATAAATTCGCATTTAACACGATGGTAAAAACCGAGACCGGTAAAAAGTCTGTCGGTATTTCCCGGGTTTGGCTGGGAAAAAAAAAAATTAAGGCGCATCACTGTCAGCTAGATAAGGGAGAAATAGGAGTAGCTCATTTGGTGGTTCTATCGCGTAGAGCGTCGGCCGCGAACGGCTCCAGCCATTAACGTTTGAAAACGATGGGATGAAACGCGGTGAAAGATATTAATTATTTGATAGCAATCGGCGATATCCTATCTATTTACGATTGTTACGTCGTATGGTTGGCATTAAAAGAGGAAGAAACGGCGACGCGTTTAATCTCCGGTTTCCTGTAACCGCGAAATAATCGAACGGTCCGCAAAATGCACTTGTAATTGGATCCCTGTATCCCTGATTGACGGATGGAGGGATGTTTCCCGTTTCGTATGGAAACAGGTACAAAAAAGGGAGAGGAAAGTGTTGAAAAGGAGGGACAGGAAGTTCTCTGCGAAAGACAGGAAACAAAGTGTGCAGCCACGCCGCGGCGAGGGAGTGGAACCGAGGGAGAAAGTTTGTTGTTACACTTTTGAGGCGAAGGCCTCGAAGATTTTCCGCTGCTTTCGGCCGGAAACTTCTTATACAGTTGTATTAGGTGTTCAAGGCTGTCCAGTTTCCTTCGCGTGGACAAAAGAAAGCCCGGATTATAATCTTTATGTCTGCGACTCGATTTTACCGAGTGTTGCAAGGAAAACGGGGGATACTCGGCTTTAACTTTCTTTACATAATTCATTTACAAGGACTTATTTCTCTGAAGAAAAATAGATTTACGTCGCGCGTCTGATTACTCTATCACGTATATCCTACGTAGGCAGTTTTGATAACATAAAAATCAGCTGCCCGCGAGGATGAATTTCAAGTTTTTACAAGACAGACTATTTCCTTGAAAAAAGAAACCGCGGCGGAAATTTATTACTGTAATATTTCATGAGAATAATACATCATACAAATTCACGAGAAGAAACGAGTAAAAAGTGTCTGCTCGTTGAAGGGGGCTTCCGTCATCGCACGGCGCAACCCAATTTTTAAAACTCTATTCTAACACATTGATTTACATTACGAGATTTATCAAATTGAACTTGTATCGCGGCAACCGTTTCTTCCGTCGTTAGAACTTTTTCACCAGAAAAACGCCTTCGTTCGTCCGCTGTAAATCACGAACCATCGTGCTCGTGAACGCGTTTATATTTCACTCCCGATAAAAACCCGACTTATCGAGCATGGGATGCAAAGAAAAAAAAATGGAATCAACGGCCAATTAACATTCGTGTCGTAAAGTAAATCATACGGCGTAAAATTAGGGTCCTCGGGGGACCCTCGTTCATCGCTGGAACGGTACACGAAAAAGTGATTGAACGATAAACCTGATAAGCCTACGTTACCCTCCACGCCTCGCTTGTCTCGACACGTGCACGTATCCAATAAAAAACAATAATTCCTCGAACGATATCTCCGAGTCTGATTACGCGAAGTACACTAGTTCTGAAGGAGGCGATCATAAATTCACGAGCGGCGAGTTTTGTACGTGCGGTCGCAAGAACGAGCAAAAAGTGGATATTGCGTCGTCGCCGATGGTTAATGCAATGTTAATTAGCCCCGTCTCGCGCTCAGAGCGCGCGCCGGTAATTATAATCGCGGTCGCGCGCTGCAATCGTTTTTTCGTTTTCGTACGGCCTTCGAGGGTGTTTTCGCGCGGATCGAAACGCCGCTAAATAATTCATAACAACATAATTCCAATGCTGGTAAAAGATGTGAAAATCACGGAACGGGCGGGAAAACGTGTTGCCCGTACGGGAGGCGACTACTACTCTATCGATTCTTGCCTTGAAACGCGCGTGTGTACGACACGCGGCGCGAATTACTATAGGCAGAAAGACGAGCGATTGCGGCCTCGCCATGCAAACGAACTCGTAGCCGCATTTTTTCGGTCCCTCGGAGCAACAGGACGTCGGGATCGGATAGAAAAAAGAGCCGCGGTCGTTTCGTGGAACGGACTCCTTAATTAATATTCATTAGAGTCGGAAAAAGGGGACGCAGGAGGGTAATAAAAAAAAAGGAAAATAGAGGATTCTGCGTACATAAGGCGTTAGGAAAAATATAGGTACGTAAAGCCGCTGGAAGAGATACTGGGAAGAGAACAATAAAAGGGATATGGTTTGCAATGTACATGTTTTCAGTTTTCATAACTTTAAAAGCCAGTGTTCTTAGATTTGGACTAAGATTTAATTTACGTGAAATTGTTTACGATTTTGCACGAATACGACATGCCGCTTTAGTGTCGATAAATTTTCATACTTCAGTTCTGGATTTCGCTTCAAGATTTACAGCGGAAACCTGGGAATATGTATGAAACCTCTTTTAAAAACGAAACTAGTTCTTTTTACAAACAAGTTTATGACCGAACGAGTTTTTAAATCATGCAAGTAATGAAAGTAGAATCTGCAATGGCACAGTCAAAGGAGTTTAGAATTACATTAGACGTTAGGTTGGAATGTGAGTATCGCAGATGTTTTTATCAGTACGCTGTGTGCCGGAACGAGGAAGCAGAAGGGTGTGACTGGCGAGGTGCCGGTCGTCGTACGAGCATGCACCCGGCTGGAAATAAGGACGGACGAACCGGGATACTCTCCACGGGTATCTTTAATATCTTTAATCCACACCCCCGAGCGGGGAACGCGGTATGCGTGTGCTCCCAGGAAGCGCCCCGTGCAACCTCGCTCGCAGAGAGCTCGTGGCCCTCTCACAAGGGGATGAGCCACCTCTGTGTTTGAGCTACGCAGGCGCGGTTTATCGACTGCCACATATATATATACAGCCGGCAGGCGGCGAGAACGAGACGGAAGAGCGAGAAAAGCGTTTCGTTTCGTTTCGTTTCGTTTCGCAGTAACCCGAACAATTTCTCTGGCTGTGCAGTACTCCTCTCTTTGCTCTTTGTTCGTCCGCCGTTCGTCTCGGCTCCGGATATTTGTCCGGATTGCAATTGCACGGGGCTTTTTCCCACTCGTTTTCCAACCCTCGCGAGAGAGCACGCTTCCCCGCCTTCGCTTTCTTCGTTCGTCCTTCCAGTGCCTTTCCCTTCTGCTCTCTTTCCTCTGCCTGTCCCCAACGGTGCGTTCTCTTTCGCTTCTCCCTCGGTGCGCCACCCTCGGCTCGGTTTGCGCGACGTTTCCCTTCCATCGCCGCGATCTCTCCGCGTAAAGCAATATTTTACCGGAACGGACGCTAGGTCCGACCCCGCGTCTTAGATACCGCGGTAAAATCGTTCCGAAGATGTTCGATGACCGATCGAGTGCCGGCACCCCCAGTCTGGAAATACGAACCGGACACGAGCAGCTATCCATTCGGTTCTCGCGTTCGTGTGCACGCGTACCGCAGCACCGGACGGATAAGTCGTCCTCCCCTTTTTTTCCTTCGGGATCGCTCGACGACCCCTGTCACGCTTCCAATTTCGTGACGGCTTCCAAGGCCCGATATCAGGTCTCCTCTCGCGATTTGCATAATTTTCTGGCAGCCACTGGGAGTGCCATCGAATGAGAGCGTCGACGACTTGGACCGAACAACGCTTCCAGCCGCTCTCTATTTAGCCTGTTGATCGTTTTATGAAAATTTCAAGACCCCGCCACCTTTTAGACGTAGTCCGGTTTCGACGCGATACGCTCTCCCCGATTTCGATCTACCTTCGCCTCGGATAATATCTCGTTGGTATCGTATCGTTGAACCGCCGGAAGCGATGATCGCGATCACGCAATTTTTCGATTATATCGATACGACGTATAAGGGATGAGGATGGGTCGTGCGGGAATCGTCTGTCCTCCGGCGTTGAAATTCCAGGCGGCCCGGGTTCCCATGAAAATATTGCCCTTCTACTACCGATCGACCAGGTAAATTAATAGTCGCTCGGTTCGTTAAACGGCGTTAAATCCGAAGGCGTCGATCCTCGTATTCTACTCTTCTAACGAGCTGTCCCAGACGTCGTTTCGTATCGTGCCAGCTGCTTCATCGAAAGATTTAAAATACGCCTCGTATTTTTGTTTCCAATTCCGTCTCGTCTTCTTTTCTCCAGCTGTCGTAGGGGGAAGTGGGATGCCTTTCGAACAGGTGGTAGACCGGGCAGGGACCAACAGGTAGGAATCCGGGTCCGTCGGTGCGGGTCAAGAAATGCATAAATTAAAGTAGGGGCGCTCGCGTTAAAGGGTCCACTTCCCTCGCCACGAACCTGTAATTTATTCCCGACGACTACCTCGTCGTTCAACGAGGCCACGAGGACTATTCATTAAGACCGTGCCCAGCGTCCGCTTCGACCGAGGAACACGGATCCTACGATCTCTCGCGCGACTCGATCACGGACCAACCTTTTTCTGGCGCTCCACATCCTTTCGACTCCTAAGAACAATTCGTTTGCCGATAACTGCATATGCAGTACCAATATCCATGTGATTAAAAGTGAAATTAGACGGGAAGCGAGTTTCCTCGTATAGAAAAATCGAGGAACAGCGTGCCGAAGCGGAGTAATTGAATGAACGGTTCAATTAAACGGAACGCGCGATTTGTTTAGCCGAGGGTGAGCGATACCGGCGGCGTAGGGTTTATCAGGAACGGTAGACAATCCCGGGCTCGTGCAAAGTGTCCACCGATATTAACGTTTAATCTGCTAGCGTATGCGCGAGATCTGGGGCAATTGCCGCGTCGCAGCATTTATAATATCGCGTTCTTTCGGGCTCGTGTGTACAACCTGCACGAGGCTCATGAATATTCGCGTTCGCCCCTTTTCCGCGATAAGCAATGACGACCGCCTCTAATTTCGTATGGATCCCAAATAAAAACCAAACGAGCCCGGATGTTTTCAATTCATAACGACCACGTTTATTATTCGTCCCCGTTCCGTTTGCATCGCGTCCAACCGGATAATAATTAGTCGCTAAATTGTAATAAGCGCGACGCTACTTCCTACCACCGCAATAGAGATTTCCGCGAGTCCCAAGAAAACTTCGTTTCACTTCATGTTTTCGACGCTTTGCTTCAATTTGCATTACGATGTCGCTGTATAATAGTTTTTTAATAAAGTTATTTCGAGACCACTTTACGTACCCGGGGATTCTGTTTAAAAACCTTTTAGAGAATCTACATACTTCGTAATACCCAGTTCATATAAGTTCACTTCGTGAATGAGGAGTGTACAATTTTATTTTTACTCCGGATGAATATTCAACCAGCTCTTAAACGACGTAATTTCCATTATTATCGATCTCCAAAAGTTAATAGTTACTGATTTTAAGTTAATACCTCTTTTGCACAGATGTTTATGTCATAAGGCGAGGTAATCCCGAGGCAAATTAAATAATTCACGAGTGTTCCATGCATGATATCAATTTGAATCGCGCTTTTACCCCGACATAACGATCAACTTTCGAACCACAATGCTACAAATTCACAGACCATTAAGCCGGCAAATGAATTTTACGTATATGTATGTTCGACGGTGTACACCTATAATACACCCTGCGCGATGCACGAGTCCCGTAGTGTACGTGTGAGCCACCTACACGAGCAGTTTTTCTCATCTCGACAACCTAGTTCGAAGTTAGCTCCCGCTTAATGACTTTTCTTTTGACGCGGCAAGAAAATGGAGCGTGTTGAGGATTATCACCCTCGTTCCGCCAAAAATTGCGGCTTAATGACTTTTACCGCGGCGCCGGCGACACGACGCGAGGCCTCAGCTCTGTCTTTATTAGCTCGTTTTCAAGCGCATTCAACGCTCGCGACTCCGTCAAGCGACGAAACCGAAGTGAACGGTGCAAATTGAGATCGGGTACGCACAAAAATTAGAGCGACCCGTGGTCGTCGTTAGCGTCGGAGCTTATTTGTCAGTGGAAGAGGCACGAAACGCGGTCACACCGTGCCGTGGCGGCTAACGATTCCTCCAATTTGGTAGACTGAACCACTGCGATTTCCTGATTCTCCCCTTGTTCGTTGAAATAAAACGACACTATGAGAGAGGCAGAATTATTATGAGAACGTGAAATGGAACGGAGAGAAACCATCGGTGAACATTATGTTCCCATTACATCGGATTTCGTAGTTCTAGATGATTTAAAACACACTTTTTACCTAAAAAAAGAATATATCGATAAATCCAATTTATATGAATGCATCGAATTGACTGACGCACTTCCCAAAATGTTTTCTACTCTTTCTACCCTCTTCATATCTGACCTAATTCCTCGTTTTACGAGGATATTCCGCTTACGCAGGAAGTTCGACTACGAGCAATAATGCTTTGACAAAATATTAGGTATGGGCATCGATCTCTTTCGCTTGACACAGCAACGGACAAAAGCCAGTGACTAAATATAACAGACAAGAATGGGACAGAAATAACCTACTGGAGTATGTTAAAAATTCGTGGACGTGAATTTTACAGTATACGAAAAATTCTAAAATAAAATTTTGAACATCTGCTTGATAGAAGGAAAGATCCTTGTCCCAGTTCATTTTAATACCTTCTATATTCACTGTGTTAAATATTTATTCACTACATCCAGTCAGCCCTTATTTACAAAACTGATATCGTACAAAATATATTATTTTATCCCACGTCTTTTTCCAACATCCTTTCTATACCTATCTTGCAATAATCCTTTCGCGAGAGGAGTGAAGTACTTCCTACCTACCGTCTTAACGAGAATTGAAATCTGAATCAAGATACCGTTGATCGTAGGCGGCTCGGGAGTGTAAGTTCGATATCGTTCGCACTTGTAGCTCGTAGCCATCGCTGCTGGGTGTATGTATAGCCCGCGGACCTGGGCCGTGGTTAGCCAAGAGCCGGTATGAGTTTGGCTCATCTTCAGTTCAGTTTGGGAGCCACCGAGGCTGGAACGAGATGAGTTGGAAACGGAAAGACGGGGGACGGAATGGGGGGTGGGAGTGGGAGGATGGAAGGTAGGATCCTGTAAATTGAATGACTCGCCCCGTTATATGTTGCCCGTCCGCGTTTTCTTTGCTTTATACCACCCTTAGAAATTGGCCGGGCCCCGCGGTGCAGATTCCATTATAGACAAGAAGTCAGCGCGCGGCCTAGCCAGCTCGTTCGATGCCATTTCCGCATGTATTATGCATGCCCGGACAAATTTCGTCATCCGTGGCCAGATAAGAAAAACGTCGCGCATTTATTATTTATCCTTTATTCCCTATACGTCGTTGAACGGGAAATCTCGATACGGGCGACCGCATCGGCGACGTTTGAATATTTTAAAGATCGCGACAGTACTTACCTGTACGTAAAAGAGTAACAAAACACGGAAACGAGGTTATTCGTTCTACGCCGTCGCCCATAAGTAATAAGATCGTCCTAAGTTTTCAACTAACTTCTCTTATCGACTTCCCGAAGAATCTCTGAGAGCACTGAATTAATAATCCTTCACGCGTGAATAAGCGACTGCAGTCCGATTGTAAAGAAAAAAATAACGCGGTGTCTGTAGAGTAATAAATTCGTTCTGAAAATTCTCCCCGCGACGTGATGAAAATGAAATCTTTTATCCGGTAAATTCACTTTTCACGTTTTCGCTCGGTGAAAGCGCGAGGAAGGAATTGATCGCTTTAAGCGATGATTTCGACTCGGTAAATTTTATTTGCGCACTTTTACGTCGAGAATTAATATGAGACTGAAAGCGGGGCTTTGATCAGAGGGAAAAAAGATGACGGATTTTTTTTTTCATTGCGCTTGTACGTTGAGTTGCAGCAGGTTTTTACTACGCGTTTTAATGGGAATAAGTTTCCGTGGTCGAGAACGTCGGACTTTTCGCAGTTCTGCTGGTGGTTTTATTGGGAAGACACGTTAACAATGAGTTTAGTTATAGCGACCCTAGGGTACGTGTTATTTGTCAGGGATAAATCCTTCCTCGGGCGCGAGTTCCGCAAAAAGGAGGAGACAGTCGCTGTTTCGCGGCGGCTCCACTGGAAACTTGACTGTTACACTTGACGAGTTCACATGATACAACTTGGTGTACCTAACTTCGAGCAAACATCAGATTGCTTAGAATAGCTTATAAAACTTAGCCCTCGCGCGGTGTTCTCGTCAAATTTACGCAGTCCTACAATTACACGTCAGAGAGGGAAATCTCATTACTGTCAGGAGAATTTAATCGAAAACATCTGCTATATGCGATTAAAAATACTAAATAAATAAAGTCGGATTCGATGTCATTAAATCTTGCGTCGTTATTATCCACTTCGGATTAAATGTGAAACGATCTTGTAACACCCTACATAAATATGGAAATATCAAATGATTTAACGACTGAGAGGAACCGTATGAAGTAACATGGAAATTATTTTAATTAAACGTATGTTTTATAGAAAACACGCGCGCTTAATTACATTTGATACTATTCCGATATGGAGTGGTTTCATCTTTTATCAGAGCTGCTTCTGTTAATAAAATTTCCATGAAAAAGGAAAACAGAATCGTAACATTTCGTACGCGCTCGTTGAGAGATAGCTCGTAGAGCAACAGTCGAAGTAAACTAATCAAAGGGGAGCAATAAAGCGCGATAAGAAGACTGGCATCTACCCGTTGAAAGCCATGTAATACGGACCTAATTTCACGGAAGCATCCAACACAAATATTTTCCCCCCCGGTAACCGGGATCGTTCCGGGCTAATACAGCCAGCCCTTCACCCTTATCGTTCTCTGCTCGTAGACAAGTGTTGTTTATCAGGCTGATGTCACTTATAGCGATGGCCAGAAAGCCCGAATTTCGAAGTAATCACGCTCCCCTTGATCCTAGCTTCGCGGGGACCCACCGTTTCACCCTCGTCCTCACGACTTCGTCGTCGTCGTCGTCGTCGTCGTCTTCTTCTTCCTACAGCTTGGCGGCTATACGATCGGTAAAATCCGCTGTCTGGTCCAGCCACGACCCAATAGCGGGGGGAGTCGGGTAACGAGAAAAAACCGGGCGGAAAAAAAACAGCATCGACCGATTTCCCGGAGAAAATAACGCTCGACCTGCCACACGGGATATTACATGCTGCGGATGTTAACGTCCGCCCGTGTATTTCATTTTTTTTTTTTCGTTTCCATTCGCCGTGCGTTCGCTGCGAGGTCCTGGGAGAGACACAGAGACGCAGGGAGAACGAGGGACATATAGCTCTGTCAGATAGCGGAATGCTGTAAATCTGTACATTATACATGACAGCGAGATCAGCGCCATTTGTTATTCCGCGACGCCGGAGAGGGGAGGAGCGGAGGGCAGAGAAAAAGGGACGTGAAAAATTACTGGCACGACCAGCACTTACCGAAACGAGCCTTTTTCGGTCGGGCATCCGGTTATGCTGGAACACTTGCCAGGAGACTAGTTACTGGGATTGAAATTACCGGCGACGGGGCACGCGTTAATGTTGCGTCCCGAGCTACGCGGACCGGGCTACGAGCTGCGGTGATCCCTGTGTGACCGAGTTGCCTCCGAAACGGCCCTTTTGTGAAACGCGATTCCTTTTGTCCACGACCATTACGAGCTGCCGCTATCGTCGAATGGTGTGTGCGTTCGAATAGCGGTGGCTGGATTTGCGGGAGTAGTTTTTCTTTTATTTATTCAATGGGTCGGAGCGAAGGGGCTGATCGTTTCGTGAATCTAGGTCTGCGTCTGAATAGATTTCTTTGGCTCGTCTGAATGGCATTTAAGTGGTCGCATTATGTGGGTGTCGATGTGTGCTCGACGAGAATTATTATATGTATGCTTGGCGCAATGTTTCCTCAACGTATTCCAGAAAATTATAGTTTACATGTTTGACGTTAAAAGGTCTATGTCGATCTACTGCTGATACAATGACTCTTGTGCAAACGGCTCCGTTTAAAGTTCTTCATTGATTCGATTAAACGTCCCAGAGGTCTGTCATTATTTTCCAATGTCGAACTTACATCGACAAGTTTCAAAGTTCAAACTCGGAGCACATCGCGTCGGAGCTCTACCGGTTTCAATTCCCTCGCCACTCGGTGCCCCTCTTTCATTCAACCGCTTAAGTATCGCGCACCGTCGATGAAACCGAAAAGCGTTCGAAAAGCTACTTTAAATGAAAAAAAATATAGGAAAATATCGGTCGATTCCACGAGGATATTGGAGGAGATTTCGCGTACAGCTATTTCCCGGTTATTCTCGATGATGCACACTCGAACAAGCAACTTTCCAGCTGTTTCCCCGGCGCGTACAAGCGTCCGCTCGCAACCGTGCGAGATAATAAAAACGACCGGTCGAATAAAGTTTTTATCGGCTTGTTAATTTTCGAGCCGGGCCGTGGCTCCGCGCCGCTGCAACCAGGCGCACGCGATTCGCTTTTGAAACTATTCTTCGCTTATCATTGTTCGTTTCGCGCCGTTCCCACCCACCGGGGACTAATGTTATTTACTCCGGGTAAGCCTGGGGAAAAAGTTGACACAGAGAATGGTTGCCATTCCATAAACACGCGGTAGCGCGAGCGTACGGGAACGCCTGCACCTATAACCGTTACCTACAAACACGTGAACTATGGTGTTATAGTGCACGGTAGTCGGATGCATCGGCGCGGCACGGCGCGACGGGACGGACAAGGGAAAATCTGAACACGAATTGAACGTGCAGGTGTCCGTAAATAAACTCGCTTGCATCGAGTTTGTTGCGGCGAACCGTTGGAACGTGAAGGGTGGTTACGCTTTCGCGGTTTGCTCGCCTGCCACAAAGCTTCGTCCCGTGGACCCACGAGATTTTTATTTCGCGAGACTGTTTAACCCCGGACCCTTCCTCCGCTCCTACCGGCGGAGAATATCGTTTACATAATTATAACGATCAATGCGCGGATCGAAACAGCTGACATCTCTAGTTTTCACCGAGCGACGTTCAATTAAAAACTGATATTTAATTTATGATAAACGAAATCGACCCTTTATATCCTGATAATGTATTCAGACTCATGACACCAAGTATTTTTATACTGAACTTTCGTTTACTCGAGGGCATTTATTCTTCTGTTTGAAGAAATTATAGCGCGTTTCGAGCTTTCGAACAGCGATAGGGTGTTCGTACGCGACAAACAGACGAAGAAAGTTATTTTAAGTACGACTTATGCCCGACTGTTAAAGGCTATAGGCTTCTATTCAATATTAAAGCGGTGGCCGGTGTCGAGAGTGAAACAGGAGTTAACGGACTGCGGTTGAAACATAAGCGATCGCGGGAAACGTCTTTATTCGAGACGTGTAGGGAAACGGCCACGCTATAAAACAGTATAGAAAGTTGAGTGCTCGCGTAACTCGAAACTTTCGCGGACTTAGGGTCGAGCTCCGTGGCCCTCCGTGGTTCCATAGGTGTAGTACTACGTATGGTAGGTCGGCCTTCTGGCATTGGACCAATGACATGTTGTTCGATTCACTTTATAAAGGAAGACAGGCCAGCCAGTTTCTACGTGGACTGTTTCCAATAGCCGCGATTCGATCGTTCAGTGAGGGGGAAAAAAAAAAAATGATTTGATGTTTAGCATATTGAGGATGCTCGACGTGCTCGGAATAAATAAAATGGAGAGCACGTTGCTCGCGAGTTGTATGGTTACTCGCCGCCTCTTCTCTTCTCTCCTCCATTCAATTGATTGCAGTTTAATTATCGGGTCTGCGTTATTTTGTTGTTTTAATTACCGATCATTTCATTACCAGAGAACGAATACATTGGATAACTTTCAAAGTGAGAAACTCCCAAAGAGGGGCGAGCGTATATTTAGTATATTATTGTAAATTAATAACTCTATAGATAAACGTGCATGCGATGATATTGATTTGCTGATGATATAATCAATATTAAGATACTGCCTTTGCCCCTGTCTCTATCCCATTTACCTTCGGCACGTTACGTCGCCGTTTTATTACAGTGCATTCAACCGGGTTTACGTTTTCGCACGTAGCTAAGATTTCTATTACTTTTCCGAGAACTTAACCCCGTAATTTGTGAACCGTAATCTCGAGGAAATGAAGCGAGCTCGGTACAGTCTCATCACCTTCCGAGGAGTAGGTGTAGTTTCCTTTCGTGTACCGTGAAACTCGGAATAACGAACGAAAAGACAATCTATGGTGATAATCTGAATGGTACTGAGTAGGAAATCTGGATGGGTTTCGCGAAGGGTCCACTAAAAATATTAATTATCTCAGTCCGTTCCATCGCGTTCCGTCAAGATTTACAAGAGATTTATTTAACTTGCGTCGTAACACGTTCTTCGAAATAGCCATTGAAGATAGGGTTCAGCGTTCTACAAGCTGTAACACGTGTGAAACTCGTTTCGGAATTGTGTTCAGCAGTTAAAAACTATCATTCTTGCTTTCGAGTAAGTTGCAGCAGGTGCGTCGAATGACTGCTATGCATTTTAAATTAACATTCAGCTGTAGCTAAAATTTTCTGCAAAATTTATTTTCGTTGCTGAGAATTTCATTTCATTAATAGTGCATCTATTAGAGTTAATGGCTGTATCCAATTAGCTATGCAACGAATATACCTATTAACTTTACATTTTAAGAAATAGTATTTCTGAAATACCATCGAAAAGAACAAGTGAGGTTCTATTAAGAATTAATGAAACATTGAACGTTTAGCATGAAACGTATTGAAATCTGTCTTATTCCTTATTAAACGATCTCTTCACATATTTCTCGAAAGGGTTTCGTATAACATTTATTATTCCTTGATGTCTCATTAATTAGTCGACTGACTAAGGAAATCAGATGGAAATCGTCGGTTGGGAAATTCGCCGAACAGTGTTGCCTCCTCCCATCTCCCATAAAAGGAAAATAATGACTCGCTTCGAATTTACGACGTCTACCATGATTACAAGTTCAGGCGAGTTTTACGTCTCTGTACCTGCCAGCAGACAATAGCAAGCTCGGCAAAACACTCGTTCCAATTACACGCAAACGTGTTGGTGCTTGATTGAGCCCGAGACATTTCGAAGCGAATCTTTTCCTTCTATTGCTAACAACCTCACGTTGCTCCAACACTCTTAATCAACGGATTAATTGAATCCATTCACCCAGACACTCCAAAATATATTCTGTCCGACGAATTTTACATTTTAAGAAATACCGTCGAAAAGAACGAGAAGTGAGATTCTGTTTAGAATTACTGAAACGTTGAACGGTGATCGAGCGTGATATTTTCGTCGAAGTTTAAGGGATATTGAAATTCATAGCCCGTTAAGAAACACCGTTAAATAATGAACGAGATTCTGCCGGGAAAGTAATAAAATTTTAATGGTCGTTAGAAAGTGACAAAGTACTGAAATTTCAGGATCGTATACTTTGTTTTAAGAATATCTCAATAAGAGGGAAGCAGAAATTCCCATTTAAAAAAGATAGTTTCCAATATGATATGTAATATGCGCATGGTTATGCTGTTGCAGGGCAGTTCCAGTTGAGGAGGAGCTCATATGGAATGGCATCGCGTGGACCCTCGGCGACGACGACGCTGCCAATCGCGATAGCGATTGCCGTCGCGATGTCAGTGCTGGCGAACGGTCTCTGCCCGACGCAATGCCGTTGCGACGACGAGAGCTTGCGCGCTTCCTGCGCTTACGCAGGCCTCGAGGTCGTGCCGATCCAATTGAACCCGGAGATCAGACACTTGGACCTTTCCAACAATCGCGTCGCCAATATTCACCTTTCGTTCGGGTTCTACGGTAACCTGGAGTCGCTCGATCTAACGTCGAACGCGATCCACACGTTGGGCTCGGACAATTTCGTCTTCCAAAAGAATCTGGCCACGCTGAACGTGAGCAATAACGCCGTGAGGGCGTTGGCGAAGAATTCGCTCCAGGGTCTGGACTCGTTGAAGGAATTGAACTTGGCCAGCAATAACATCTCCGACATGGACGAGCAGGCGTTCAAGAGTACCAGCGATTTGGAAATCTTGAACCTCAGCGACAACTCGCTCACGAGTTTACCGGAGGGACTGCTGAGGAACTTGCATAAAATACGAACGTTGATTTTGAACAGGAACTCGCTGCTGGAGATACCGACCGACAATTTGGCGTTGGCGCCCAGTTTGGAGAACGTGGACCTGTCGGACAATCTCATACAGGAGCTGGACAGAAGCTCGTTGCCATCGCTGCCCTCGTTAGTCTCGTTAAATCTGGCGAACAACGTTATCAGGAATATCGCTGACGACGCGTTCGACCGCCTACCGGACATACTCCGGTTGGACCTGTCCGGGAACAACTTGACCTCAGTGCCCACGGCCGCGTTGGCCAGGCTCAACGTACTCTCGCATCTGACCCTCGACAGAAATCCTCTGGGTAGTTTAAAAGCTGCCGGGTTTCGCAATCTGTTCGAGTTGAGGAGCTTGGAACTGAACGACTGCGCGATCGAGAGCGTGCACGCGCGCGCGTTCGCCGACAACGTGAACTTGGAACGGATTTCGCTGGACGGCAATCGTGGCTTGAAGGAGCTTCCGGCGAGGGTCCTGTTCGGCGCCAGATACCTGAAATGGGTCTCGCTTCGCCGGTGCAGCCTGTCGACGCTGCAGCCCACGCAATTCCCAGTGGACGGTCTGTCGTTGCTTCGCGTTGGCGGCAATCCTCTGGTATGCAACTGCTCGGTGCACTGGCTGTGGAACGTTATCAGAGCGGAAGAGCGACGGAACGAGTCGAGGCTCGAGCTGGACACCCGCGATATCATCTGCACCGACGAGGAGTTCGCCGGCAAAGCACTGATCGCTCTATCGGAGGGTTCTTTGCGTTGTCGGTTGAGCCCGCTTTATCTCTCGTTGTCAGCGGCCGGTTGCCTGGCCGCAACCGCGACTATTCTGGTGCTGATAGCACATTTGACGCGTTCCAAGAGGAAGAAGCGTGCGCCATACGCGGCGCCGAATCGACCCGAGTTTCTCGTTTACGTGGGCAGGAACAACGACGAACTGGATAAGAACGGAGAGTCGTACAGCAGACGGTTGCTGACGAGGAACGAGGAGACTCCGTACGACACTCCGCGCGGCAAGACCCCCGGTCAGCGGAGCCCACAATCCCAAGACGCGAACATTTACGAGACGCCGAAGTACGCGAAGCCGAACAACAGTCGTCACGAGACCGAGTCGTCGTACGCGCAGCAGACGGAAGAGGGTGTCTACGCGGTGGCCGACGTGACCGATCTTCGGGACGAGCCGCCGGAAGTACTCTCGCTTTATCGCATGCAGAGCCCCGCGGTTCCGAGATCAAACGCTCACCGGGTGGACTACGGTTACGACTACGAGTACGATTACGATTACGAGCCCCCGCTGCCACAGAAGCCACACGTCGTGTTCGTCTGAGCGGAACGGAGCTGGCCGTCTTACGAGCACGGAGGTGCGGACGTTCGTGCCTCCGGAGGCTACTCCGGAAGCTAATGAAAAGTCGTACGACGCGAACCCGCAAAACCGCCGTAACTCGGGCGAAACGAGCCGCTAAGCTCCGTTCAGAGAGCTCCTTTACGCGGGGAAGATTCGCAGGGGAAACGGATTACCCCGTAGCGTGCGGTAGCTCCGGTCACGTTCGGGGATTACGAAAGAAATTCCGCAGTTTCGCGCGTTAAATCTATCGGCGTCGCGAGTCACGAGACCAGCCGTTCGAGGGACGATGCCTTTAATAGGGCCGGGGATCTATTCTAACTGATTGGCCGAGATCGACCGCGATACGGTAATCCTTCTGTCACCGAAAGTATCGATCCCGGTCTCCATACGGGGTGGGCCGAGAGCGGCGATGCGAGACCGGATAAAGTTTAACACGCGGATACTTGCGGATCGGATCAGATCCGCCGGGATGGCTCGGCAACTATGCTATCACGGAATCTGGAGGATCGTCCAGAACCGGGACAGCCGGGCTACCCGAGCTACGGTCGGGACTCATGGTGGACGAGTTGAAAATGAGATGTCTTCCGAGAGATAGTCGCGCCGCTGGAGAACAGCTGAATGCATTTTCGCTGGGGGAACGCAATCTGACTCGGAATGTAAATTGTACGGGCACATAAACGCGGCCACCGCGTTGTAGTACAACCGGTGGCGCGGGGCGTGGGTTGCGAGGCCCCCTTCTCGCCCCGGCACGGCACACGGGAACGTATTTATTTTCACGGATTGCGTCGGATTCCGTTGGTTCAGTGTAAATGCTGCGCGCCGTGTTCCGAGGCGGGCGTTCATTTCGCATTTAAACGTAGTGACAAATCAAATCAAAGCAGCGTCTGGTTAGTCCGTTTAAACCCTTCTAGACTATAGCGTCCCGAGACTTCTCTTCCTCTCTCACTCGCGTTCGCTCTGTCCCTCTGACTGTCCCCTGTCCCGCTCTTTCCGTCCTCCGCCGTCAACCTTACTGACTATTCACTACGTTCACCGTGCCATCTCCTCTTTTTCGATTTGCATTCGTAGGTGTTCGATGCCGAGGAACCTTGACAGGACTTTTGCGAGACAGTCGGCTACCTCAAGCACAAGGATTTAACTCAACCGGGAAACTAGCTGTATCTGTTTCTCTGTCTCTTTCTCTGTCTTTATAATCGCGTGCAAAGCAATACAAATACGTGGCAATTAATACGTACACGTATGTACGGTGCACACACGCAGCCACACATGGCGTGCACGTGCACACCGATGGGAGCAAAGTAAAACACAAACGTTGTTTGTAATTCGCAAACCGGACGGTTCCTTTTTCCTTTCCGCTTTGAGCCCGTTCCGAAGTCGAGTGAAGAGGACCATTTTCAGGTGAAGATTGTAAATCGAAGCAATAATAGACGCGACCTTTACCGTTAGGGGCACACTACGACACCGAGGTACATGATATATTTAGAGAACGAGAATTACACGTTTATACAGACTTGAGCGTATAATGATATACATACCTATAAATAATATATATATATATATATATACATATACATATATTTATTTATTAATTTATGATGTTAAGTTTGGAAAAAAATGATGTTACGTTTTGAATACGAGATGAAAATATACTTGATGCATCAGTAAGAACAATGCGTTCGTAATCATCACGAAGATAATCGAGCTTTCGAATTCGCGTGCCAGTGTGTACACCTCCGTTCATGAATTATTGAACCCCGCGTGGTTTCTAAATCAGATGAATTATTAAAGACACCGCCTACCCAACATTTTCCGAGACTATTTTAATGCAACTTGGATTTCCTCCGCGTACAGTCAATATCTGTCTCCATCCTATAAAAATGACTTCTTTCTAAAAATAATTATAAAATTATCTACGAAGTGTTCGAGTATTTATTCTCGGGTAAAAATGGTTTTCAGCTGGAGCCTGTGTGGAATCTCCAATTATTATTTAATGCGTTCGTCGAGTATTCGATAAGTTACGGACGGATATGTACGCACAGCGTATACTGTACACGTGATAGCGGGAATGATTGCACGCGAATACGCTGTTACGACGATCCGTATAGCTCGCGTACGTTTCGCCGTCGGTGCGCTCGTTCTCGAAACGCAACGCGTCTAGAAATTTAATGGAATATCGAATTCCTGCTGATTAAAGTCTCTCAACGGGATGGCTCCTCCGGCGGAAAGTTCGAAAGTTAAATATTCAATCCGCCACGGTAAACCTCTGCCCGTACGCTCGCTCGGTGAAAAACCTCGGATCGCCATAGGATTTGAGGAATATAGTAATTCCATCGCGAGTACTTGTCGGAATAATAACTCACGATTGACGGAATAAGGTCAGAATGAAAGATGGTACCCGTTCCTTCAAAACGTTACGTCTGATTGGTTCGAACAATTCCCTCATCTTCTCTTGTTTCCTCGATTAAACGAGCCGTGAAATTGCGGGGAATGAAAAATTCTAATTAAAATATCTCGCCGTGGCTATACGACCTTAAAAAGTGGAAGGTAGATACTTTCAAACAATACTTTAATGGACAACGTGTAACGGTACCTCGTATTCCCTTTGAACTCTTCTTTCCATTCGCTTTCGGCTATTCGTAGTGTGAATAATTTTTATCGCCGCCCGCGGGTTAAATTCTCGGCGCGAATGGCGCGACGGAAGTTCGGATCGTTTAAACCGTGAAACAGAAGCTCGAACGGCGGGATAGCGAAACCGAAAAGCAAAATGCCAACAGTAAATAATAACCGTGTTCCATTGAAGTTCTCCCCTCAAAGCGTGACTTTGTATAACCAACCGGTCCGCAATTTCAAAGATGTACAAATGGCCGAAACGCGGTCCCGGAAAGGGGTCGAAATAGAATTTGCACCCGGCGCTAGCCCGTGGCGTTCGAATTTGAACAACTACCATCCCGCGCGACCGCTTAATTTAAGCCACGATCGACCACGTCGTCCAGCAGTCGACACAAAGAATCGGAATTAAATATTCCTGCCACCTGTAAGAAGAACACGGATGGTGAAATCGATCAAAATCAATTCAATCGATACGCGTATCATTCGACTGGCCGCTGAATAATTATAAAAAATTAATTCTATCGTGTCTCTTCGGGCTATCAGATTTAACGTTAAACGGAATTTCCATCTGATTTAGAACGAGTCGGACGGCGTGTCAACCGTGAGTGGAAACAGCGAGGTAGAACTAGAAAACGGTTCTACTGACCCAGAAACCGCGGCTCTCGTTTACAGACCGCCGAGCCCCGCTCTACGATCGTCCATCACCCGGGGAACTTTCAAAGTTTTGACAGAGAGAAGTTCGCGATCCGGTTGTCACGGCCAGACTGGCGAACTTGCTAGCAACGATCGAGGAGGATCTGATTACGCGGCGATTTTTCAATTCCCATTTCATTTTCCGCCGATCGACGTCGATAAAACGGAACCTGGAGGCTGTCGGAGACTTTTCTGATACGAATGCGAAATCCAGTTTATGGCACCGCGATGTTTCGAAGTTTGTGGCCTATAGATCCGAGCAAATCGTGGAATAAAACTTTTCCTACGGCGGATCGGTTTAGACGCGTGCACGTGAAACGTTCAACGCGTCGCTGCATCAATTTCAAAGGATTTATATTTGTATATATTTTTTTAAACGAAACCATCTCGGTGTGTGAACATTTAATCATTTAAATACAAATTCCACTACGCTCAGAACGATCATACCGTGTATAATAGAGAATCTAGCACCGTTTCACGCACGGTGCTCCCGGATTGATCTTAGTTGGATTAAGCGAGCGTTCGGAGACAGAAAGGAACCAGGGCAGGGGATATAAAGCTCGAGGAGCTGACAGGAGGAAGGCCTCGGTAGAAGGAAACCTAGATTAAAGGCCAATTAGAAAAAAAAGAGGGAATGAAAAATGAAAAGTACGAACGGGAGAAGGAAAAAGGCGAGCCATCGGACCACCTTCTGACAGGGCAAAATATTAGAGTTGGAAGCGTTTCATTGGGCCCACCTTCCCGGTCGGTTAGCCAAGATTCCACGGTGGCACTTCGCCCGACTCGTTAGTCATGGTAGTTAGTCATGCTACATGGATCTCGCCCGTACAAACGGCAGAAGAGAAGAGGAAGATTGAAAAGAGAAGGGTGGCCGCTCGAACGGTGAATCTCGCGCGAGAAAGACGAAAGCGGCTTCCTCCTTTGGTCCGCTTCCTCTTTCCCGTTCCTCGCGGTCGATCCTTTCTTCTTCCCTTCTCGTTTTCTTTTCTTTTTTTCTCTCCCTTCCGGTTTTCGTGTCACCGGGGATTTCGATGCGTTTCGAGATGCGCCCCATCGACGGCTATTTTTGTATGTATATAGTGACAAGAGCTGCGCAACGTCTAATGCACATCACGTTCCTCAGGCGTGTAAACGTCCGTCTTTAGTATTCGTTGTATCTTTCTTTTTCTATTTTTTTGCTGTTCGTTGTTCCCGACTCTATTTCTATGTTTGTCTGTCTGTCCGTCTGTCTGTCTGTCTGTCTGTCTGTCTGTCTGTCTATCTACGATAGTATCTCCGCCGGTTTCATAACAACGATACGAGAAAATACATTATTATTAAAACGATTTCCATGATTCTCGGAATATGCAGCTCCGGATGATCGTAAATCGACACGACAGCGTCTGTCGCGATGAAGATGGTTGACTGGGTACGTCCCCGATCGATCATTCGAGTGTTGGTCCTCCGTTCACTCGAGTCTTCACCGATGCTAATGCGGTTAATGAAAAGTGTCACAGGAGAACGGGATTTCTCACCGTGTTTGAGAAAAATCTCCGATACGGAAAATTAATAACTTCCTCTTTTAATTGAATGCTTCATCAGAAATATCACAATAATATTTATTCGGAATTAAAGAATTCAAGGACATTTTTTTCCTGATTAAATAATTAATACTTCTAATTCACAGCCTTAAAAAGGAATAAATTTTTGTAGATTGCCTCGTTCCTCTGCGAACATAAAGTCCGGATAAGTAATCGATTCGCATAACGCGAAATCTGTAACTCTGACGAGCTAATGCTAACTTATTACACGGTGACACCAACGCGAAAGCAGTTTATCGCGATTACAACAATTTCCCGTTCAGAATTTCTGTTTGGGCAGCTTCTTCTCAAACACCGGGACACTCGCCAACTAAGCCGCGTGTACTCGTGTATCTGACGTTTAATGGAACTATAGTAATCCGTAGACTAATTAAGGCTAGAGTTAAGACCATATAAAAGGCGAACGTTCCGTTTATTTTTTTCTCGATCGCCTCGTAAAGTCGCGAATACACCTCGCGATCTACATACATACATATGTATGCATTCGTTACGATCAATTTGCGTATTTTGCGTGCGTTTATGAAACCGGCTTACGAATGCGTCCACTGTTTGTGCCGTTCTCGGTCCTTTTCTTATTCATCCCCCCGTCTCATCTATTTCCTTTATTGTAACTGTAACGCAAAAACCAATGAGGGGTAAAAAGCAATGTAACTTGTTTCATCGCGAACGAACCACCGGACGTACCTATGTGAATTTTTCCTGTAAATATTAGTATGATAGTTTCCGTATGTATGTACAGCCGCCAGCTTAGCTCTTACTTCTAGCTTCAGTTGTCTCCTTTTACGTCCTCTTTCTCTAGATCTCTTTCTTCCGCCTTTTTATTAAATATAGAAACGTAACTTGCAAGTATATCGACTCGGTGATTTTTCTGTTTCGCTGATTCGCAGGATTTCCCAGACAGAAACCGCTGAGCACGGAATTGGCCGTTTCCGCGAGACTAACGCGGCGAACTTATTCTTCGGACCCGATAGATCTTAGGATTTGATAACGATAACGTCTCACTCGAGATCTCTCTCTTTCTCGTTTTCTTTTTTTCCTCTTTTCCACGTCGAGCGTGTATAGCGAAAAGCGGCGAAACTTGAAGTTAAACGCGTTCATTTTATTTTTCGCGTGACTCAATGATAACATATTATAGAAATCGATTGATGTACGCGCGCATGTATTTTGATTGCAAGCGCGTCCCGATCGTATGTACGAATCTTTCAATTTCGAGTCGACCAGAGGTGTTCGATTGGGCTTCGAACGTCGAAGCTATCAGACACCAGAATGAACCCTCGTTTTATGTATGTATGTACCGTTTCTACGACTCCCCCCCGAGGTTTCCTTTAAACTTCGGGTAGGAGCTACGAATTTATAATTAATAATTATATATATATACATAAATTACAAATACAAATTATATACATACTACTACTGCAGTATAGTAGTACGTATATACACTCATACTCACGGGTACATATGTATGTACAATTTACTTACATACGCGAAATATTTTAAGTAACCGTATAGAAATTTCATACATTGCTAATAAAAATGTTTAAGATATCTAATAAAGTTATATTGTATATTCAGTAAAACGCGTGCTGTCTGTCTCGATATGTAGATAGAGTGCCTGTTTAACAAGCCCCTTTTATGTTAACTGTTTTCGTTGTATATGTACTTAAATGGTATACTATGTGTTAAACCATCCTCGTCCCTATGTTTTATATATACATACCTGATAGGAGATATAAGGACCTTTAAAACGTGCTTAAAATGTTTCTATGTCTGTATTAGGTATTGTATGCTGAGATACTTGTTCGCGCTTTTACGTTTCGCTTATTATGATTTCAAAATAATAAATAGGAGTGAGAAGGATTTTTCAGCATTTATTTTTTCGAACGTCTAAGAACAAGGATCGAAAGGACATCGAGTTGCACTCTGTTGAATAAACAGGGGTGGTCGCCCAGGGTTTTTATGAGGGGTACAAATAGATTTACTTTAGGGATAAAATCCTATTTAAAAATACCACGCCGGGCGGACCATAAATTCGGAGCTATCCCCGTCTCCTTATTGAGTATGCACAGGAAGTTCCTCAAATGTAAGTTCGTTTTTCTCTCGACTTAAGTGACGAGCCGACTGGCCTTTAGAGAAGCCGCAACAAAAACGTAAAGAAGATACATTATTAAATGTCCTCGGGAGGCTCAGGTCTTGAAATTTTAGAACCGATTAAAGAGATACATTTACATGAGAAAAATTTATGTATTTCGCGAATACGTTTATTCGTGAGATATGTATCAAGTATGAACAATTGTTATTTTATACATATTAGAAACACGTGGAATGAATTGTTACCCAGTAATATACTGACAATGCCTTTACTTAAATACAGACAAATTTTCATATTTATTATTGTAGCTTCAAAAGTGGCAGAATATTTATCACTGAAGTTTGTAACGTAACTATATATACACATGTTCACAGTGTTTATGTTAATAGTTTATATTTTCTCGAATTATACAATATTTCCAGTTGCATTGAAATCAAAGTTCCAGTTTAATAATTCATCATTGAAAAATTAAAATATTAGTTCTCTCGTTGAATGACTATATCAAGGTGAAACATCACAGATACAGTTCGAAATCCATTCGCGCAGCATTGTAAAATTGATTATTTTGACCTGCTCTCCGCACCCACGCTCCACTTTTGAAGTATCCTTCTTTCGCCCATACGTGCATCTGCTCGGTCGTGTGTGGACCGTGGATTTCCGCGTTCTCGTTCTGCGACCATTTTAATTCCCACATTATTTCCTCTTCTTTATCATCGTCCTTCGCACAATTGCTCTCTTCTTTGGAATTACCTATAGACGAATTAAACATGACGTATAAAATTGAAGAGTTACAAGTGCACAACACTATCCTAAAATAGTTACTTTCGCTTCCATCCAGTTTTGCCTTTTCTTTCACATCAAAATCATCGGAATACATATCTAATTCCGCTTCTTGTTTAGAAGGATGAGCATGCTTCTCACCTTCTTCGACCTGCAAAAATTCGGATTTAAATTTCATCTCGTGTTAAGAGCTTAGATATGCTTTCACTTTTTTACTTGTCAATTACCTTCTTTTTAATATGTTCGTAACTCTCCTGATATATATCCATATTCCCAGTACGAGTTAATAATTCATTCGCAAGCTCAGTTAATTTTGTTATACTAATAGAGTTTTCATCTTCTACAGGTATCTTCGCCTGTTTCCTTTTCCACCTTTCCGCGGTAGTCAATCTTTTCTTTCCCTTCCCTGTAACAATCATACATAGTAATTAATGTATTTTATGAAGTAGAGCGATACGAATGAAAATACATACCAAGCCTGCATAGAGCTTTAGAAACAGTCTCCCCAGGTTGTAAATATTCCAATATCTGTTTATAAAGCTGTGTTGGATCGAACATAATATCTGGATCTTCATCCTCACTATCACTATCTGCCAGTCCATGTTTTTCACTGTCTTTGCCTTTCTTCTTTACACTTGCTGTAGAACTCGGTTTGATCTATCAAGATTATGCCTTAGTAATGTTTTGCATTACTGAGTAAACGAGGCGGGCTTACAGATAATTCTATTTGTCTGCTGTATGAAAACATATTCTGATATTTCAATATGCAAAGTCTAAGAACAAGGAACAATTATAAAACATAGGAACATGTCTACATCCTGTTTCATATCAAGAAATATTTTGTTTTACTGTACAACTGTTTGAGTTTTCTTCTGTATAATTACAAGAGGATTTAATAGTTCGATTTTCACACACTCAAAAATTATTTTACGAACCTGCATCCAATCGATGTTGTCCAACCAGTTGTCTCTAATTTCTTTTTCTTTGTTCCAAAGGTAATGACCTTGTTTATCAAAGTGTCCCTCTTCTAATTCTTCTTTCATATTAAAAGCAGTAAAACCAATATTTGTTTCTGGAGCACTCGGCCCATCCTCGGCACCTAATAATTAAATAAGGATACTCAGAGTCACAATAAACAATATTCTATACACTTGTGCATACCTTCGATTTCACCATCACTCATTATATTATAATTATCTTCGTTAGCATCATCATCCTCTTCGTCTGAATCTAAAGAATTTTTTACTGGTGGTTTACTGATACCACCTCCACTCTCCATCTCGTCAAATTTACGTTTAAACATTGTCGTGTATTATAAATCACAAATTCTTCCGTCTTTTATCGTTACAACTTAGTATTCACTCTTCTTTCTTATATTCTATAACGAAAACAATAAAAATGTCTTTTTTTTAGGCGATACTTTGTTTCCTTTAGATAAAATATTACACAGTTCACGGGTGATAATAATTACACTATAACGTACATGGGAACGGATTCTCAAAAATATATACTTTAAAGCGACAGAGTTAATCACAAAATGTTCAGCTGCTTTTAAGTCAGGTTAGTTCGTCAGCTTTTGAATAGGATGGTGTAACTGGTGTTACTGTAGAAATACATAAATGATATCGTCCTGCTACTCCCACGTCCAAACCAGTGTTGTAAGATTTGAGCAATTTCGACCATAGCGCCGCGTGTTGAGAAATAGCGGAACTTACAATGAGAATCAAATGTAGTTTTGAATTTCTGCGCGCCAGCCCACGTGACCGCGTACCGTTCACGCAAGCGCCATGCTGGCTCGTTCAGTTGTCCCGCGTTCGCCATTTGCATTTATCTGTCTTGTTCGCAAGTAATACAATTGTTACAAGTGTAATTGTTACCGGTGTAAACGCTTACTTACGAGGGTTACGATGCATTTATTATTCCACGTAAGTATATTAATTGTAATTACTATTACACGGACATACCGTCGTTCATCGAGCCCTGTTGTGCGTATGTAATTGTTACCGTTGTAAATGCGTTTAACACCGAGGTACTCTCCTCGGTGTGCTTACTATTATTACTTCACGTAAGTACATTTTATTATAACCACTGTTGCTATACTATTATTATTTCGAGATTTTTGCTATTGATTCTGATTAAGTAATGGGCGTTTGTTCACTACTTGTTGAATATTTCTGGCATATATTGCTTGTATTTTTATAAGACTTCTCTACGTTCTATCATCGATACATGGACTATACACTTGTGCATACCTTCGATTTCACCATCACTCATTATATTATAATTATCTTCGTTAGCATCATCATCCTCTTCGTCTGAATCTAAAGAATTTTTTACTGGTGGTTTACTGATACCACCTCCACTCTCCATCTCGTCAAATTTACGTTTAAACATTGTCGTGTATTATAAATCACAAATTCTTCCGTCTTTTATCGTTACAACTTAGTATTCACTCTTCTTTCTTATATTCTATAACGAAAACAATAAAAATGTCTTTTTTTTAGGCGATACTTTGTTTCCTTTAGATAAAATATTACACAGTTCACGGGTGATAATAATTACACTATAACGTACATGGGAACGGATTCTCAAAAATATATACTTTAAAGCGACAGAGTTAATCACAAAATGTTCAGCTGCTTTTAAGTCAGGTTAGTTCGTCAGCTTTTGAATAGGATGGTGTAACTGGTGTTACTGTAGAAATACATAAATGATATCGTCCTGCTACTCCCACGTCCAAACCAGTGTTGTAAGATTTGAGCAATTTCGACCATAGCGCCGCGTGTTGAGAAATAGCGGAACTTACAATGAGAATCAAATGTAGTTTTGAATTTCTGCGCGCCAGCCCACGTGACCGCGTACCGTTCACGCAAGCGCCATGCTGGCTCGTTCAGTTGTCCCGCGTTCGCCATTTGCATTTATCTGTCTTGTTCGCAAGTAATACAATTGTTACAAGTGTAATTGTTACCGGTGTAAACGCTTACTTACGAGGGTTACGATGCATTTATTATTCCACGTAAGTATATTAATTGTAATTACTATTACACGGACATACCGTCGTTCATCGAGCCCTGTTGTGCGTATGTAATTGTTACCGTTGTAAATGCGTTTAACACCGAGGTACTCTCCTCGGTGTGCTTACTATTATTACTTCACGTAAGTACATTTTATTATAACCACTGTTGCTATACTATTATTATTTCGAGATTTTTGCTATTGATTCTGATTAAGTAATGGGCGTTTGTTCACTACTTGTTGAATATTTCTGGCATATATTGCTTGTATTTTTATAAGACTTCTCTACGTTCTATCATCGATACATGGTACATTCTTTATTATTTTGCTATAAAATTTCCATAATATGGACAGAGTGCAGAAGAATTGTTTCATCATGTTCTAAAGAAATAGTTGTCAAAAGTAGAGTCGGGAGAGGTGTAATTTAAAATTTAAGCCATGAGCGTAATCGTTGCGCCGCCAGTTGACGAAGCCTCTAGCTCGCGGACATGCAACTCATGCGATACGAAAGAGTGAAACCTGAGTTTCATTATTCCTCAACGGACGGCGCTAGGATTGAAATTCCTGAAATCTTACAACACTGATCCGCAGCGGATGTCGCGTGTTCCCTCTAGTGTCAGTCGTAGCACTCGTAGCTTGGTTGAAGGGATTTAGGAAAAATCGAGTCTGTAACGAGGTGGTGTGATTCGAATTGTGTCGAAACGACAAGTGACATTTTGAACTTGTATATTAAATTGACAAACAATGGCGAGCGACGAGCCGAAGTTAACTGGAATTTCAAAATATTTGAACAGTGTCACTGATCGCGGCCGTATGAACGTAAGTAACCTCAAAGCAGTTATGTCCCTCAATGATTTCAAACGTTACACTCACGTCGCTATTTAAACAAATGTAAATCTTTCGTATCCTTTTTTATAGGTAGCCGTCTCCGCGCTCACTGGTATGGCAATTGCTGGGTTATATTTCTGGCTGAAACCGAAACCTAAGAAACAAGAAGCAAAGTGAGACAAAGGTGACATGCAGTAGATATATTATGTAATAATAATTTCTGTATCATCCTATTATCATTACGAATAAAGGAAAATTCATTTTTCATGGGCCGTTACTGGTGAACGGTCCATCGTTTTTATTACATATACTTTTATGTTAAGTAAAGTATGTCGACCTGTCACCAGTTTTACTAATTATAAGCTTATTTCAATTTATAATATATATGAACATATATGAGATATTATGACTTAATCCAGTGGTTAAATAAGATGTACATATAAAAATATATAAATGTAAAAATACCCTTCGTCTTTCGATTATGTTCGATTTATTCTGGACTTATACTGTGCATATAACAGTTCTGTTTAGCCATTTACTGCATGCAAGTAATTACGACACTTGTTTTTTGTATGACATCTTTTTATTATCTATACATACATTTGTAATGTGTACGTTTATATATACACGCATGTACACTTATATTTAGAAAGATTTTGAATTTAGCTACAGCTTAATCGAAAGTTGACTAGAATCTGTTATACATAGTTATGTATATTTTTATCGTATTAATTACGAGAGCGCTTCTTTTCCCTCTGTTTGATTCGAAATTTTGATATTAATAATTATACGAATTTCACAATTTCGTTGCGAAACATGTCGAGCCTCTCGTTATCTCGAAACTTCAAAACTATCGAGATATCGAGGGTCTCGTTCGAAATCATAAACAAAACTCGGTGCCGAAGTTTGCACGTGTTCTTTTTTTGCGAAACGATTATATACAAAAGAATCTACTTACGATTAGTAAATGACATCAGGTACGTTTGCGTTTCATTTTATATGATACTATGATGTAAATCTATTATATTACGCGAAGATTTGCGCTGTTAGTTTATGCGTACATGAAAGGCGTTAATTGATCATTAAATAATAAGGTAAGATATGCCGATGGTATCGAACGCTTACATGTTTATTACCTTTTAGAAAGATGGAAGATATTTTACTCAAGTTCAGAAATTATTTACATTCACTCAATTATTATATAAAGAACGCTAAGGATATCTTTTATAATACTGCGTTTCCAAACGATAATTCAGTTCTCATAAACCTAGGAACAATAGGAAAGTTTCATATCTTTTTGGTCGTTTTTCTTTCCGTATCTCCCCCTAAAAGAACAGTCACACGTACAACTCCATCATTCATTCCATCATTCAAAGAAATTCTACGCGCGATAGCATATCAAAATAGTATAATTTGTTGGTGGTATTTACAATTTTTCTAAAATTTCGTGCATTGCAATAACAATGGCGTTTTCTTACAGAAATATCATATTGTCTACTTAACACTGTATTTTAATTTTATCCTTATACAAAAGATGATCATTCGTTATATATCGATCTCTTTATTATATTCCAATAATTAATATTTTCCTTAATGGCTTCAGAGCTGTGAATGATTACCTCTTATTTCTTAGAGTACACAAGTCTCACATTTATACCAATAATAAAATGTCTCGTATATCATATTTAAATGTGTACCTGTACAATTGTAAAATGACAAAATACATAGCATTTTAAAATTTCAATAAAACATCGAAACATGTATGGTCTGATAGGTGGAAAGAGACGAAGAGTCAATTTCTGAAATCTTAACAGTTAAAAGGAGAGGTTTATCGTAGTGTAAAGTAAATTTAATTACACTTTAGTATACTTTTCGTTAAGGAAAATTAATCGTTTGAAAGAGACAAATATTCATAATACTATACATACTTTCGAGTTTATCCAGAATATACAATACATACAGGAGGAATCAACAAGAATAGTCATAATTGTCTGATGTCGTTAATAGACATTAAATACGAATTTTATTGAATGAACGCATTGTAATTTAACAAACATTTTATTTGTTTGTTTTACATGACAATTCTTATTGATTTCTGTACGCGCCCGACTTGGGAGATCGTTTTAAAGGACATTCAATTTTATCCTACGTGGCACAATTGTGCATTGTCATCCACAAGCGATTTATCGGAATCAGACTATCCGTGATTCACTACAGCGCGGGATCTATGTCTTTTTTGCTCCACCCGTTCTGCGCGCTGGACGTTCTGGACGTCTGGCTCGGGCTTCTCACGGGGCTCCTCGCGGGATAATAAACGCAAGGTCCCGGGCTGGCCGGCCTGCCCAGTTTCATGCTTTGTCTCATGCTACCGTTTGAGACCGAATTATTGTTCCTGCTGATGGTGTTCGATCTGTTCAGGCAATAATGCCTGATCGAGTTCCTTAACTCTATGTTGGTCATGTTGGTGATGATCGACTCGTCGTATGTTGGAAATTCCGGGCTGTCTCGGCCCGGGCCGAACAGGTTCGGGTTGCAGAACAGCCTCAGGAATATCTTCTTGAATTTCCTACCGAAGATCACGTAGATGATGAAGTTTATACTGCTGTTGATCGTGACGAGGAGGTTGCCCATCTGCACCAATGGGAGTGGCGGCTCGCTCAGGAATGTCTCGTGAATATTCGAGGCAAGCGGCAGGATGTTGCAGATCAGGAAGACGATCACGACGCAGAGCAACATCGTCGCCAGACCAATCTCGCGTCTTTGGTGACGGGATAGTTGCTGCAGATCTCTGTTCGCCTTCCTCACCTGGAACACAAAAATTCCATATCTATTATTAGTTTTGTAACAAGTCGAAAGTAAATATCTACAGTAATTCATGTATAAAGTACTTTTTAATGAAATCAAAGAAGAATCAGTTATTCATGGTTCATCTTGTTGATCTACGATGTATATGTCGACATGCTAACATTCGAATTTCCTTTGGATTCAAGACGACTTTTCAAATACCTGATGCAGTAGACTACATCGTTATGAAAGTGGAATTACGGAGCAAAAGAGATAGAAAATGGAAGTTAGTGCGCAAAGCGAAAGAGTTTACCCCCGAGAAATCGTTTCTCGCGGAGATATAAGCTTAGATGAATATCACAAGGCATGGGAAATCGTACGAAGTTATGCAAAGATTTATCTAGCAACGGACCACTTAGGAAATTGCCATTGCATAAGAAATAACTCGTACGAACCGCGTTCTGTATCTCGAATGTTACAAAAGTTTGCAACCGTGAACGAAATAAAATGTATTTGTACACCGCGGCTGAACAGAGCTCGTGAAAGAGCGCAATTGGGAAATACTTGTTTTCACTGTTTCGCTGAGCGAACGCAATCACAAAGAAGACTTTAAGTACGCTCGCATCTGTTACAGATACCGAGAACTTTTCCCTTTGCTGCTCTCAGAACAAAACTTGCGTTTCGAATTCCTTACCCTTCGATAAATGGTCGCGTTGAAGATCACCAAGGCGAGGAATGGGAAGAGATAGCAGATGAAGAAGTACATCCAATGGACGTAGAGCGTGACGTACAACTCGTTGCCCCTCAAATCCGCTGACTGTAGACAATACACAGTGACGTTGTACTTCCAGTGTATTTCCGTGTAATATTCTACCTCCCAGAATCTGCAGACGCACACGAAATAGATACATTATACCTTAAATATTTATAAAAATAGTATAAGACAAATATGATAGAAAAGTACGCATTTTTTAATGTACAGAGTGAATCAGTTAAATGAAACTTTAACAGGATGTAACAATTCTTATTGATTCAGTCTGTACATGAAACTTGGCACACAGTGAGATGAAACATTGATCTTATATTACTGGTGCCGTTTGGCGAATGTTTGTCAGCAGACTTACTTTGGAAGATTGTAAACGAACGAAAATATGACGATAATCAGAACGGCCAATTGTGCTCGCCCGCAGGTACAGAAGGATCTGGCCCTCAAGGGATGACAGACGGCGATGTACCTTTCCAGCGTCACGGTCAGAGTCAAGTACACCGTCGCTATTTGCGCCATGCACGACAACGGGTACAAGAATCGGACTATTTTTGGATAGACGATGAACTTGTAGTTGAACATCAGGCCAGTGTACGCGTAAATCGCAGGTAAGCCGTAAATTAATATCTGAAAATATCACGATCTTCTCTCGATTACTTTATCTCTTTCCGTCGGTTACTTGTACAAATGAAACAACGCTGTATAATCACTGTTGAATAATTAAAAAGGTAGATTATTTTGATTCGATTAGGAAAAACACCTCCGGGCTTTGAACATTTTTACTAGTCATTCTATGTATAAACAACGTCATAGACCGAGTACTTAAGGATCCTCGGGGATCTTGACGTTGGCCTCGAGATGTTCATTTAGCAATGAAACCGCTTTACGTAACGTCTGGCCGGTATAGAAGGGTTGAACGTTAAAAAAGAAATACTATCTTTCGTTTATAATTTAAGCTGCTACTTTAGCCAGAGCTCTTTCAACCGTACGTTCGTATGTATTTTTTAAGACTTTTCCGACGAGCATTCTTTTGAACCGGGTTAAAAGCCTTTTAAGCGGGTCGTTGGACGAGGGCTAATCGACTTACCGAAATGATAATTAACATGGTGTCGCATCTGGCCAGGCCGATTAGTAGGTAATTGATCGATGATTTCATCTGCGGCCGAGAGAGAATGATCATCGAGATCGCGTTACCGAATATTCCGAAGAGTCCGATCAGGTTCATCAGTACGCCGTAGATCACGAAATCAAAGAGACCGCTCGAATTGATTTCTTGTTTGCATTCCTCGATCGGATTCTCTTTGCTCGTCAAGTTCTCCGATAATTGATCAGCATCGTAATAACTGGTGCTGTTGAATGCCTCGAGGCTCGTTCCCATCATTTTCAACTCTTCTCGATTCCTCATCAATTCTATCTTCCCTCTCGAGTTCACGTCACCATCCTCAGTTCCTTTTAATATTTATCACAAGAGCAACGAGTATTATAGAATCGTAATTGGGAACGTATTCAATCTATCGGCGACATTACTATTATTATTATTATTATTATTACAACGTCTATTGTTCAATTTTCTACGAGAGACGACTATTTTATTTGTTTTCATTTTCATTTTCATTTCGACTCTCACTACCTCTTGACTCTGCGAGAGCCGAGCACACTCAATTTTAATAGCATACTGATTTTATTAATGTTCCAAGTGCTACCTCGCTCGTTCTCCTCGTATTCGTATGAATACTATTGATCCGATGTTAAATTCCACAGACACTTTGTACAATTTTTGTATGCATATCTAAAACCTAGTATTTTCTATCGCTTCGTATTTCTTTACTATACATATTCAGTGACCTGTAAGCAGAAAAATAAGCATTATTTCCTTGTAACGATAAGATGTCCTATCGAAACGGAATTCAGAAAGTATTGGAGAATATTAGTCTGTCTCGTTCTGTTACTTATTTTCTTAAGCATAGTTTTAAATAACGGAAATAAAGCTTTAAGTCTAACCGCCAGAGAACGGGAGCGTCGCTACGTTATTAGTTCTCCGGAATACAACGAACACGACGAGTTCTACCCCTCTTCGTTCTTCGTAACATTTAGACAAGATAATTCGTATATTTGTCAATAATCGTCAGGAAGTTCGTCTCTTGCTGCAAAAACTATGTTTACGTCGTCGAAATTCACGGTGACCTCTCTTTATAATATAATAAATACAATATCAGTGAGGGGGAGGATAGCTGCTACCATTGCGTGATTCAGTGACTCGTTAGCCTTCGTGTAATCGACTCGTGTTAAATCATTAGTTAATTATTGGACCCCCGCGGTTTTAATGAACGTAATAAAATATTAGCGATTGCGATGAGAACAGAAATACGGCTGTGGTTTCTGTCGCTGGAACTTCGATCTTTGCCTGGCATTTCACGTTGTGGAGACCGATCGGATTAAGAAGCAGCTACGCTACCAGTAAGTCAGAAATCTTAGAAGTTTTTACGTATACAGCACGCGAGTGTCGCGTTCCTTCAACCAATTTTTAAGAGCTAACAAGAACGTCATTAATATTAGGTTTCGGGTGATTTTCGTGAAAAGTTAGCTATCAGAACGTGACGCAGATTTGTTGAACGGAACCGGTGCGCAACGGGTGCCAAATTATTTTCATAATATATTGAATTATGTAATAATTTATAACTGATCGACCGTGTTCTCTGATTCTCTTACAAAATTACTCGTTTGTGAAACGAAGCTGAAATACAAGACAATATTTGCTTTGTGCAAGTTTAACTGGGAAAAGTAAATGAATGACGGTGATTCTGTTGCTTTGAAAAGATGTGGAGTTTACGTTAATTTCATCGATTTGTTAGCATTTGTACAGTCGTTTCGAAAACTGATTGACACGTTTCGGTTTGCCGTTAATTTGTCCTTTCCTAATTTCCGCGTCGTTGGTTTTGTATATTTGAACACGCAGCGCGGTTTACTCCCATATACGCGAGTGTTACATACGCATCCAACTATCGATTCGACGCATCGTTTCCGATAGGGTGCCCGTCAAGCGCCCGTTTAAATTCGAGAAAAATCGTCGATCGAGCACCGTTTTGTTCGCGTAATTTCATCACAACGATTTCTACTTTATTATGCTTTATTTTATTTGCTATTGTTAAAGCTTTTCAAACTTTAGATCATCGGAAAGCTGAAATATCGGATGAAATATCGATGAGTACTTCGTACGGCATACATCCTTGATATAATTGCATTACACGTGAGTTTTTAAAGACGCTTTGAGATAATTGATGCTGGCGGTCTATGGGTTAATCTTGGACACGAAATAGCTAGAGGATAAAAGTTATCGAAGTGAGAATTCGAAACCAGTAGGGAAATTTAACTCATTCGTTCTTTCCCTCCACGCGAGGAACGAAAAGTTGAACGTTTACGTTCCTAATTAAACTTTCGCTGAGCCAGGTGTCACCGCTAAGTTTTGTTCCAGCGAACTTCCTGTTCCCTGTCCTGATTAAATTGTTTTGTTACCGTAAATTTAAACGTCCGCGCCCCTGCACGCACCCTATACGATTTCTCGGTACCTGTTAACTCGCCTTACTTGCGACTAACTTAAAAACTAATTTCCATGCGACACATCCATTCCCTGTTAACGCGTTAATTAATTCTTAAGCAGCTTCCATTACCTCGTACCCGCAAAAACACTTTACCGCGCTCCTTTGATGAGTAAAACCGCCGTCCCAGGAGAAAGGTACATGAATGTACCAGGTATTTCTCGAGTAACAGAGGAAAAATTTTCTTATATTAAATTCTGTCTCTTGTTAGTAGAAATTAAAACTCATAGTCATAGATTACTAAAAAAAATCATAGGGGAGTTTCTCCCTCACTCCCTCTCTCTCTCTCTCTCCCCCCCTCAGAATAGAAGGAAATAAACTTTTTCATTCACTTTCTTTCCTTCAATCGTCTGGTCTCAAGTTTCTCATTTCGGTTTCATCTGTCTATGCTAAAAATGCGTATATTGTTTTGCTCCAGAGATTTTACTGCTCGGCCCTCAACAGTCTTAAATAATCTCTGATCGCTGGAATATTCATCGAATAAAAGTTCTCGTATCTCGCGTCGCGAATAGACTATGGTCCCCACGTTGAACGTAATATTCGAGCTTCGTCGTGGATAAAGAAAAGCGTACAACGGCTAGGCGGAGAGTGCACCGGGGAAAAGCGTTGCAATACTTTTTCCCGGTGATTTGTAAAGTCCGGCGTCAGCTGAAATTGTAACCGTTGCGTCGCTACAGAATTTTCACCGACGGAACGCCCTCGAATTGTCCTTTTCGACGGGGCTCGCCGTGCCATCAGCTGTGAATCAGCGACAGAATTTACTCCAATTGAATATATATTGATCGCGTATAAATTGAATTATTACACGGTAACAGTTTTTGATATTCGCGTGCCCAGAAATTAACTACAACTTTCAATATTTCGTCTATTTCTGTTCGACGTACGAATTTGCTCGTAGCCTCTCGGCAGAAGTAAAACAAACTGAACAGGAGTTATGAGTCGGTTTTTTGTAAACTACGGAAAGTCCAGCTAGTAAAGTACGCGATGTAAATTTTCGAAGGATTCCTCTAGGCTATACTTCGTTTCTACTTGGTCATTGTTCGAGGATGTTCGAGCGTGGTTGGCATGGCACATTTGGTGACGCATCTCGTAGAGAAATCAGCATCACCTTCTATAAATATGTCGTTAGACGCAGTCTTGTCACCAAAGCGGCCAAACGACAATTCGGGTAGTCAAGCATTTATTGTTTGCGAGGGGGATTCAGAGCGGGACAAGAATCAAGCAGATTTACGATCGCGTGCAAATGTGGATACACACTCGCCCGCTGGCCGTGAACGCACGGTGCATTAGCCATGTCGTCGGTTTAACGATGATTAAGGTTAACGACTGCATACATTGTTGCTTGAATTAGCAGTTTAATGAAAACGTCTCATTAAGTTCTCGTTGCTCTCGTTATTCCGTTCGTAGATTAGAAAGCAAGCTTATTTACTATTCAATCGGATGTTACAACATGCGAATTGATTCAATCAAAGGATTTTAGTATATCGTTTCTTATTTTTCAACTGAATCAGTGCATATCGTGTCATTTTCGGTAACAAATTGATTCAGCTTTTATGTAGTAAAATTTATACCAGTGATCCTACATATTTAAGTATTTGCTCGAATCGACAGGGATGGTCGATGGTATCCGACGTTATGCGAGGAATTCCAAAAGAAATGTGTTCTGCTCCTGGGAACGCGCGAAATTATTCGCCGGACGCCGATACGGTTTCACTACCGCTCGGGGAGCAGTTATCGTGGAAAGTAACTCTCGCTTGAAAAGTGTTCGAAGCGTGGGCGATAGACGTAATGTGAAGAAATGAGATCGATCGCGGAACCGGGGCGAGGCCGATTAATGATGAATCGGTTATAATCACGGGAAGGAGACTAATAAAGTCGTTAAGACGTCGTCGCTCAACTCAAATCGTCGGAGATCATTCCCGTTATCGTTCGTTCAACGATCTCCCTTAAGAAATATTAGTGGAAATTATTCTATAGATTTCGCAACGATTAAAAATTTGCTATACAACGAATTTATTAAAAAAAGTAAAGAGCACACGTTCTAAATTTTTTCGACTGTCTAATAAAAATTGAAACATGCTTTTTGTAGATCTATGAATGTTACATGTACATGCATGCTCATGGACGTCACTGTAGTTTTCCAATTTCTATTTTTCTTGATGACGTTGTTCAACGAACGCCGAATGGCACAAAACTGAAGCAGATGAGAAATCCGAGTCGTTTTATTAACGTACATAAATGACCTCGTTTACAAAATGATAACGAAGTCTGCTGCTGTACAAAGATAAGAAAAATATGTTTGATGGTACCATTTAATTTCGACATTTGAAATCGCAATGTGGTTGCAGTAAGGGGTTAATAAAGTACTTTGGGTAAAGCGGTATCATTAGTACGTGACAAGATTGTTAAGCGTGGCTCTTTTCCTTTTTACCCCCCTTTCGTGATAGTAGGTGTCGGAACGATGCAAAGCCGTAGTCCCGTACAATCGATTGTACTTATAATCGTAGCCTCAAGTGGCTGCATAAACAGCCAACCGTGTGTACGTATCACCGGATCTCGCAATGCTATCTGTAAACAGCAATACAATTTCTCTCACGCCGCAATTCCACGGTCTGTGATAAACTGGATTTGCGTAACTCGAGTTAACCGCATGTTGATCGATAAATAACAAGAGTGTTTTGTGAAATCCGTACGCACTTGTTATTCATATGAGAGTATCTCAAGTCTTTTTAGTCGCCTCTGATTCGCATAAGTGAAATTTCATAGTTAGGACAGATAATTTGAATTATTTGTCTGTCACGGCACATGCTTGTGTTTTAACGAGAAAAGTGTAGAATTTATTTGTTACTGGAGTGCCTCTTTGTAAATAACATTTGCTTCCCGAAGACGGTAAGATTGTAAAGATGTCTGTGGAATCACTCTTATGCAAGTTATGTAAAACTGTTCTTGCGAGATAAGAAAAATAAGGCAATTCATAGAAATCCATTTCACTCCCTTAAAGATCGAATTTCGAAATTTAATGAGCATCTACGACCCTCTCTACAAGTAAATTCGTAGGACAGGTTTTGCTAGGTATCGATGATTAAATCAGTCAGGAAGCTGTTTTATAATATGCATACAGACAGCAGTAAATATTTGGAGGCGGTTTAACGCTTGTGGATGGAAGTGTACATATCAGATTTCTAATCATCGTCGTTCGCAATGATCGGGGATATAATTTCTGTCGTGAAACGACGGAAACATCAATCCGTAGACAAACAAGCTTAAATTTTAATCCGTTCGATTTGCACGTAAATGGGAAGCCGAACCAGGAATAATAACGAGGGAGGAAAAATACAGGAGACTGTGGGATATTCGAACAAAGATAACGGTAGGAAAGGGTTTATCATCTTTCATCAATTTCCCCCGTCTTTATCAGCCATACAGAAGAATCGTCCGCAGCTGTGCGAGAAATTAAGCTAAATGGAAATGGGAGCGAAACGAGTAACGAGGGGATCGGTCGTGAATGGGAAAGAGAGGAAAAATAGATAAGAGGTTGAAGATTAAGTAAGTAAATAGAATAGCTACGTACTAAAGACCACGTTTTTGTCGCTGGATAATCTCCTGAGGGACTTTGATTTTACGCGTTCAGAAAGTACGGTCGGGATAATGCGAGTAGCCACGAGACCGCTTTAACCGTGAGCCACATATTTATTATAGTAGAAGATTTGAACCGTTTTATCTGATGCGTCTGGTCTTTGTTGGAAAAAGTAAAGAGAACAGCGGCAGTATTTTGCCCACTGTTTTAACCCTGAAGGACGCCGGGTGGTTCATGACCCCGGCGAACTCTAACGTCGTTCACGAAAATATTTTTAGAACGATTCTTCATCTATTTAATTGAAAGAAATTGATACTTCGCATATTGTGTAAAAGTTTTTTCTGCTGTTCTTTCGACGTTCCTAATGTATAAATTGCTGGAGAAAAATTACATCCTCCCGCCTACGCGGAGAAATTCTATCGTAGAATGTTTCAAAAAGAGAAACATAAAAGCCAGAGTAAACAATGATAAAGAAGATAAAGAATTGCGCAGAGTGGAAAAGAAAATAAAGAGCGTTCACTCGTTTCCGAGATCTCGTTTTGCCGAGGACAGTAAGAAAGCTCTCTTCATTTACAGATCTTTACACTTTGCATATTAACTTTGCTGTATACGGTTTTTCGGCTTCGGAAGAGAGCCTATCGGCGAGATGGTCAGCTGTTGCGCTGGTCGCTGCCAATCCTCTAAAAATACGTGTATCGTCGAGCCTCGACTCCTCATCCTCGTTTCGCTTCGACTGAGTCAGCTATGCTTGTCCCTTCTTATCTAATTTTACCGTCGAAACACTGTCCGCACGCTCGCCAGCTAACGGGAGGGAGATTGCGAAATTTTGGACGGGCCTCTCGTAAACTCGATCTATACGAGACGTTTATAAGCGAGGATCTGTCGATTAACCGGCTGTAAACAATCGTTACATACGATCTCCCCCGCTTGAGAATCCCGAACGTTGGCGAACCCGATTTTTAAACATCTCGACGTTTACGATCGATTAATCATTCCACTTTCCATTCGTTCGTACAGTTATATAATCCTCGGCTTAAAGAATGAAGCTCCCACGCGGAACAATTGGCTTTTTAAGTCTTAGGTGATTCACGTATTTCGAGAATGGCTCTCTATCTCGAACTTTATGTCACTTCTTCGTTCTCTGCTCTGTAAATGAAAAGCTAGCTTCCAACTTCTCCTATGTGTGATTCAATACGCTGTGTTTAATGATAACAGTGTGAAATATCAGTGAAAATAGTCCCATGAGATAATTGATTTTTTCGGTTTTAATTGTTCAACGTGTTTTACTTGATCTTTGTATTGTACTTGACGAAGCTCACATGTTTTGATAAGGATTTTTAATAAGCAGTATATGCCGTATGATAATTCTTCTTAAGGATGTATTGGCTATACAGTCAATCCCAAAAGTTTATGTACTTTAGAAAAACGTATTTCCTATAATTAAAAAGAAATCAGACGTCGAAAGAATAATGCTAATAATAAATAGCTACGTGCTAAAAAGTATAG
>NW_017158043.1:336391-338539 GCF_001652005.2 Ceratina calcarata
GCATTAATATTTAACGAGTTATTGACGAAAAAACAGTTTTTTGCAAATTACTCGTAAACTACTGATGCTAGCGAAATTTTATTCAGAAATTGTAGATCTCGTCGTCCTCTACAAGAAAGGTCATATGCAATTTTTCCGTATGTCCAACGGTTTGGGAGTTATTGGCCAAAAACGAAAATTTGGAAGAAATTGAAGGGGTATCCCTTGGAAAAATCTCGGAAAAATCGAAAATTTGTTTTTGTTGTTTATTATTAGCAATGTTCTTCCGACATCTGATTTCTTTTTAAAAAATGCGTTTCTAAAGTGCATAAACTTTTGGGATTGACTGTATAGCCAATACATCCTTAATTCACTTCTAATATCTACGGTCATAGATTCGATTGTTTCTTGAAGATTCAGAATAGGCGATTAAAACTGAGATTAATAAATCGCGCTAGTCGTCTCTGAGAAATAGCGACATTTCTAAAATGGGTCAAGCGTAAAGGACGGTTTTCGTAGAACACGAAGTGTACGTACCGAGCGACTACTGCCCGAAAATAATTCTCGTGCTACTTTTGCACGCCCGTCAGAAAGATCGTGTCAGATTCTTTTGAAAAATAGGAACGAAGCCGCGAACGACGTCTCGGGAGAGACAATCGAATTGCTTGTTGACAAACTCCAGCCGTGACCGCCGTGAATACCGGAACAGTTTTTCAATTCTGCCGGCAGAATTGAAAAAACTTTTACTGTTCCAGTATGAAAATAAAATTTTCATGAAAGTCGATACGCGCGCTGATATTACAACTTCTGCAATACTATTCCGCTTCACCGTCATCGTTCCTGCAGTTTAATTAATCATTTGCCATTCTTTCAACTGTGTGCAATCGACGATGTGTTAATCGGTGAAGTTTTCCATACAAGACCGACTCGTAACAGAAGAAATTGCCTCGAAGTAATTCATAAGCAATAACGTAATGTCGAGCGAGGAAATAGAATTCTTGTCGATGACAGAGGGAAAAGTATAAAAAGGAGGTCGTGACCGAGGCGAGACGCGCCGTCTGATCTTAAACGGCTTTTACCACTTATCGCATTCCCATCTGGTCTGTCCGCTCGCGGTTACTCCACTTTCCGAGCCGAGGACGAGGGACGAGGGCAATGAAGACGAACGATGACGACGATCGCTATAACGCGCGATGTCGTTGCAACTGCGTCTCTTTTTTCGTAAATTCTACTCGCTATATTTTTGACTGTGTGGTACCACGCTAATCGTGAAATATCGTTATGTGCTAAACAAGCAAGACTCTATAGTAATCTCGAGGAAAGAGAAGAAATACTGAGCAAACACTTCTGGAACAAGAATTACTCGAGCTAGAAACGAACGTGGAACCTTTCAACTCGAAAGTTTGCTTTGATGAAGAGTTGTATGATCACCTCTTCTTTGTCCAACGACGGATAACGCTTAAAACGCTAGCGACACGATTTCCACGCTTCGTAACGGCTGCGTAAAGCGGAGGAGTCGCGCTTGGATGTTATTCACACTTGCCAGTGTTATTACTTCTAAGTGACAATAATACCGTCTCATTTCCTGGCCCATTTTGCCGAGGGCAACGAGACCCGGGATAGACCTCGACGCGACCGATTTACCAGTCGTCTCAATGATCTATGCAATGCTCTCAAAAAGATACCTTGTCCATCTGTGCCCGATTAAGCTGCGGATCTTTATGCTAAATACAACATTTATTGTATCAGTTTAAAGGATCTGTTTCAGATGCTCATTCGTTTAATTATTTAAACAATAAAATATTAATTCAGCTACCGATATTTGGAATTGCTTTATATCAGCGATTCTCAACTACTGTGTCGCGAAGATTCTTGAGGTGTGCCCCCTCCCGAAATGAAAATTATTTTTATTTCCCACATCTTATTTGTGCGAATTCAGATTTTCGGCTTTGACCAACGTAAAAACGAAAAAACGATTCAGAATTTTAAATCTGGATCACGAAATGAGAGTAGCATTATCATTTTTACGCCCAAATATAAATGAAGTTATCAAAAAAACACCATACCCAAATTTCGCATTAAATGTGATTTGTTTTTATCATTGAATAAACATTTTGTTTATTTTATAATGCAATTCTCATTGAAAATTATTATTTTATGCTAATTTTA
>NW_017158043.1:338838-353934 GCF_001652005.2 Ceratina calcarata
AGATTATTAAAAGTGTACCGTGACGAAAAGAAGGTTGAGAATCACTGCTTTATACATTAAACGCGATATTTATCATCTCTGCATATTAAATTTTCATATACATAATTGCATAAAATCCGCGATCTACCGATTATCATATAATTATGTAAACGTTGAGACAATCGAAATATCATCATGAGAAATGTTAAAAGAAGTATACGAGCTTTGAGTTAAACTTCTTTTAGAAGATTTTAATTTATTTTATGATTATTTATACAATTTATCAGTTTTACGTTGTAGCCTCGTGTCTATTTTATATGTCCCGTGTCGTACTTTTTCATCGCACAAGGAAGATTAGGATAAGCATCTGTCCATAGTCAGCGGACAGAAACGCCGTTTACGGATGCTGCATATACAGTGGGAAATAAAAGGTCGAGAGGGGATTTTCCATGCGTTACATGTTCCCTACTATCGAACGCGTTTCAAGCAACGCACGCGCGGCTGTCCAATTTGATTCGCAAACCGATAATTATTTTACAATTAACTGTCATTACGTAAATTGATTCAGTCGTAACAAGTAAAATGCTCAATTCTATGAGATTGGAAAAGATTCTCTGAATATAACCGAAAAACAATTTCGCCGTGTATTTTGTAAATACTGCCTGTTACCATTTCCAAGCCGTTCGTCAGGTGAAAAAACAAATATCAGTTTTTTATTACTTCAACTGACAAATGTTAGAATTCCGAAAAGATGGGAAGTACAGAAATGAGTTTTGTGAAACTCTTTTTGGTAGCGAATATATTTGCTTTTACCTCAATGAGTTGAAAACGATGAGCAAATACGTACATCAGTAGAACACATGAAACGCATACCTCTGTTTTCATAAACGACGTGCTCGTTCGCTGCACTCTTGTCGCTTCCTACAAACATTCATAGCGGGGGAACCTACGCTTTTGGAAAATCGGTTATTGCAATAAACTTTCAATGCGAACGACATCGTTTCCATCGGTTATTTCTTTCTACGAGCCTTCGAATCTTATGTAGGTACAGGCATCGCAAATATTTACGCGAACTCTTCGCGTCGGCCAATTTTCTTTATCCCGTTTACCACCCGGTCACCCAGGGCAACTGAACTATCGAAGAAACTCCAATCAAAATTCGTTACTGCTTTCATTTTGTAAAAGGAAACGCTCCCTTCGTGTTGAGAAAACAATTGCTAAAACGAAGCTTACTAACAGAGGAGACAGAATTATTATCAGCTTTGTTTGTTTGCTGAGAATCGGATAATTAATAACTGGATCTTAATTACCTGTTCGACATTTATTAGCGCAGCAAGAAATTCCGAGGTTACTCTATTAATCTCTGATAATTAATGAGAACTGGAACGGCACATTTGCCTACGCGAGTTTTCGTCGTCGTTCATTACATACGATACTATATTTCTATCTGCATTAAATCTCTAAATTATTTTTATAACCTTGCACCAATAATTCACGACTCAATATAAGCTGTAATATAAATACAATATAAAATATAATATAAATACGTACGTGTGTAGTTTATATTTCGTAACACTTCATGCGTGTTTGATAATAATAATAGAAATCGAAATTCAATGATAATTTGCTATATACACAGAATGAGGCAATTCGGAATGATACGCTTTTCATTTCTCGTACAAATAGACATAAATTTTTATTCGGATATAAAAACAGCTTCGGAAAATCGGCGACTAGAAATCGACGTTGAACCGTAATTGTAATCGCAGCAGTCCGGATAATGCGACGGGAGAAGAGGTGGAACGTGATAAAGGCGGAACGACGCGGAATACTGCCACCGAATTCGCGATTTACGTCTGAGATTTCAGCGTCGGCCGGTTTTATTTGCAATCAGTCCGTCGGGGAAAGGATCGACGTTGATACGCTCGATGCGACGTTATTCACCTCGCGAGAACCAATCTGCGAGAAATATTAACGTTTAAAAGCCGTTTGTAAACACGCATTTGTTCGAGTTTTTATTCTCGAAGCGAAAAGACGTTTACCGAATAATCTCGTTTCCCGACGCAATTTGTATTTGCCCCGGTAACGGAGTTTGGACAAACGGCGAACGCGTCTCTTATGATTTTCACAAACACTGATGAATCCTGTCAGAAGCAAACACTTTGCCAAAGGAATAAATTGTATCCGGATAAAAGTCGGTCGAGTAACCTTTATATATAATTACACTTGGTACATGATATAAAATTCAATAAGAAATAATATACTTATTTAATTGATGGGAACACAATGAAATATAATAAACGCGACTTTCATCAAATAAAAAATTCGTGTAAAAAGATTTTTATATGGCAGTGAAATAATTTGTTAATTATTTTTGTCGATTCATTCTGTAATTTTGAAGTTGTGCTTATCAACGACGAATTAAAGTTGAAGTCCGCGAAGACAAACGCGAAGCCAGATATCACGTTTGCGATGAGCATAGGAGACACCCAACCCAATTCTCGGATGTAATTAAGGTTTGACGAGGGGTTGAGGCTACCCTTTTCGTTCAACCGGCTGGAAAATCGCTCCGGATCGTGTAATGGCCATTTATACCCAACGGCATGGAATTAAGACAATCCGTTTAAATAATCAATGTTCGGCTGCGCTTTATTTCACCTGATCATTAGTAGATGCCGGGTTCCACGTACAATTTCTTGAGAGTTTGTGTCAAACCACACACACACACACACACACACACACACACAGTAGAAATAGTGTTAATAAAAGGATTTATAACAGATGTATTAAACGTACAAAAGTTGTAGCCTTAAATACATAAAAAATGTATACAATAAAGGCAATGAATTAAATTGTACACCTAATACATTATACTATAATATTATAAGACACAAGAAAAGACTGATTCTTCGAGAAGCTACAAGATCTAGATTAATTATTCCATATATTAATTTTCTGTTTATCATTTTCCTGTTTCGTTATATTTTTCAATAATAAAATGACGCCCCTTGAACCGTACGAAAATCGATCGAGTCCTGTAAGAAAATGAATTTTGTAATCACTGTGGCGTGTAGCGTCGACACGTGTGAATGTTTAATTCCCTTTTTCCCGTTCGACGACGGTGAACGATTCGGAATGGAAACGAGGATTCGTATGCATGAATACGAACGTGAATTCCTTACTGTTTCAGTAACGCATCGATCGAATAATTTACATCGTTATATGTCTAGCTCCATGAATCTCGTGACGTAGGCCTCGCGCACTCCATTTATTGTACACCTCCGCCATAATTATTATTCGTGCCGAAACCTTTCAAATTCGAGCTTTGTGTCTGATTTATCTTCCCATTTCCACTCTTTACGTAGACACATAGTGGAATGGTTTTTAAATTTTGTTTGTAATTCGAAATTAATAAACAATATTGCGCGTTTTAATTAACTGTATCTCCGTTGGTAAACATAACATTAATTCTTTAATAGAAATTATATTAATAAGGGAATAACGTGTAACGAATAACTGATGCGTAAACTATTGACCATCAGAATGTGTTCAAAGAGTCGCGTTAATTAATGCTTATAGCTAATAATACATTAATCCAATAATCTCTGTACACGTTTCAACAATTATGTTTCTCTCACCGAAACAATGACAGTCGTGTAGGGAATACGTGCAACTCGTTTGCTACGACAATGAGACACGATGACAAATATGTGGTCTTTCAGTTATTATTGAAAACCGGTTGTATGCTACTGAATGGTATGATATCATGATTAGACCGAAGATTCAATGGATTCGATAGAAAATCAAATCTGTGGAGAATATAAACTGCACGTATATAAAAATACACAGAATACCATAGACTGGGTATTGCAATACTTAAATGTTATGAAAATTGGAGTACGAGGTTTGATTTCACTTTTAGTAGATCGGATCGAGGAGAGATAGACAGTAGAGAAATCTACGGGTTCAACCCGCATCTCGACGAAGAATATCTGCGTGTATCTCTCCTGCGAAACCATGACATAATTATTCGACGTTCGCAGTGACTAAGAATCACCGTCAGAGATAAAACTGACTGCTTTATTATTCCCGGTATCGAATTAAAACGTCTGTGTTAAATGAACATTTCTTTTATCCTTTGAATATTGAAATATAAATTCAAGCTTTGACGCTCTGAATATTGGATGCAGCACTTATAATTTCCGCACACTCGATCTGTCGATGTACGCGCGTGTAAAAGAGCTTCCTGATTGACTATTGGACACTCTTGGCTCTCTCTCTCTCTCTCTGTACTCGGAAGCAATCAGATAAATCGCACGGCATTGTGTGTTCCCGATCGCACGCGTCGACGCGTGAGACTTTTGTCCTCCTTTTCACGAATTCCGAGGATGCATGCGATTGCATTCTTCTCCCGACTTCGAATATTTCAAGGTCCCATTTATTGCCCGCGGGAGAAAAATCGAAGGAAACAACGGAAACTTTATCCGCTAATTGCGAGCAATAAAAGGGGAACGGGAAACCGAGATCTCTTTTGTTCGTACCGGAACAAACAGCCTTTCGCGTCGAATCCGCATTCCGTTTGGACAAAGTGCCGCCCCAACAACTAATTCGTACAAACTTCTCTCGGGAAGCTACGCGCATCCTTTCTACTTAAAAGAGATCGACTCGTGCCATTTATATTTTTGTCTTTGTTAAATGTTTCACGCCAGTCTCGTCTCCTACATTTATCTGATAATCCTTTTTCCTTCTTAGTAGTAAAATTTATAAATCGAGTGCGAATTCTAATTCAAAATAAAATAATCTTTAAAAAATGAAATCTACGACGGGATTTCGAAAAGTTTCAATATACCGTACGTACATATTTACACGTTACATACATATAATATATAAGACACTTTGCACCGAGGCACACGTATATACACGTATGATATTTCGGATTATATGAAATAGAGAACTGCAGATTAAATTTTTTTTTTTCGAAATGAATCGATAGAAATCAGCGTTCGACCTCGGCCACGAGCAATTTAACCGATTCCACTTGTCGACGGGAAAAACGCTTTCGCGGCGCCACGATTATTCCAATAAGGGAACGATCTACCCACCCGACACGAGAATCTCGGTTTTTCTCCGGGTGAAAGGAACGTGGTGATGCGACGCACTCGTCGAAAAGAATCGCAATCGACTTTCGGGATAAGCGATTTCGGATCCCCTTCTATGGGGACCGAGGGACTCGTTTGTGCGTGCAATTGAGAGAGGCTACAGTTATTCGCGCGTAACTTTAACGAAGGAGCAAAAACAGTATCATAAAAGCTTCGGAAAAAATCGATTCGATCTTCGATAAGTTCGGGTAGATAAAGTTAATAAGAAAAATTTCATTGTTTAGTTACTGTAATTTAGAAACAACTGCATAATTACGGAACTTCATATATTGTAGTTTGCAGTTTTATATTTAATATACATAGTCCGCAGTATTATATTATAATAGTTTGCATAATTACAAAAACATTAATTGGGTGCTTTTCATTGGCTCTTGTCTGAAACCGAATTTCTCTCGTTAATTACTAGGCCTGCTCGTTCGCGAATCCGGCTGTTAATGAAGTACGCAGAAAGCGTAATTCACGCACCGATGCTCGTTACGCGTGATTTTATAGCGAGATGATACGAAATACAGTAACGCTTTCAATTTTCAGTTGTCCCGTTCGAGACACAATATTTACATTGTCAATGTTTAAACGAGTCATAAAATAGTTAACGGGACTGTTTGTCTTGGCAAAAATATTGAAGATTCAATGATGCTCCTTGAATTGCTACAACCTTTTGCGCAATGTTTTTGATCAATGCGATAATATGATAATGGATAAAAAGGCTTGAAAAATGATACTGTTTTATACATTTTCTTGCACATTTTTAAGCTTCGCATGTCTTCATTTAATTATTGTATTATATGTTATATACTATCAGAAATTTTTTGCCAGGTGTAGAATAGGAATAACTTTTAATAAAACACGACAGAGATCCATTTTCGTTTTCATTTTTCGTTTTCAAGGATATATTCATTTACTAATCTCTATGATGTAATGAACTCCTATCACGTTTTGATACAATGATTAAATGACGAGTACTATATGTGATACCTGATTTGCTATTTAAATGAGTTTAGAAAGTGAGTGGGAAACCGTTTGGGAAAATAATTAATTCTCATCGTTAATCGCTTAGGCTTAGAGCTTAGCATGTAACCGAGGTGTACATCCAGTGGGTGATAAGAATCGGCCTATCGAGTTATCCTCAAATGCCTTTTCAGGTCAACAGCTTGTCGAGAGGTTTAAGGCTTTGGTACTCTGGTTAATCCGCAGGATGCTTCTTGTAGTGTTCGAGCTCATCGCGAACCGGATCAGAGGAGATTAAAAGGGCTAGGAAAAAATGCAGCTGGCCAAGAGTCTGTAATGTTCGTACTATGTCGCTGTATCAATTTCTTAGCATGTATCGATTAACCAACACCCAACACGTTACATTTTCGATACTGCGACCAGAAAAATTTGATATCACGTGAAGTATTTCGAATTACTCGTTTTACCTGACGATGAAATTTTATATAGTTGAATATTTCATTTTTAAAAGAGATTCGGGATAAAGTATCAGGGGATGATCGTTCATGATATAATTTCCTATCAATTTTGATGTTCAGATTGGAATTAGTAATTCGATGATTAACGAGCTAATTCAAGATCGTCTCGCTTCATTATATTGATACTACTTTTGGGGCTCGGAAGAAATGGTAGCAGAGATGGATATTGGGAAAATTTGGCACAGGTGTCCATTAGTCTGAAATTGTTTTCTGCTTCCTAAAAGACACTTTTGATCTTGTACCTTGTCGGTAATCCGGCGTCTCTTCCGGCCTCGTCGCACTTGATGAGGATATTTTCAAAACACACTTCCGAACTCCCTTAGATTCTTGAATCGCTGCTTCGCCGAGTTCGTTCTCGCTGGAGTGACGCTCGAAACAATTGTCCAAAAACGCGGTAAGAAGGGTTCTTTTGTCGCGGCGCGGTCTTTAATCATCCTCATAGCGTGCACACGTTTACATCAGAATCGCGGCTTCATACATCTTCCTGTCGGTTTATTGGCATCTGGAATCCCGGACCGAAAGGTTTCGCCTCTAAAATTAACAGTGTCCGCGTTCGCTTCGGATACAACGGTGGCAAAAAGTTTTTCATCAGCGCAGTAAAATGCTGTTACACCATTTAAAACATGAAAACAGAACTTTTGTTGTGTGAACAATTGTTTCGTACATTTTATTGCATTTACATTCTGTTTGTCTCCATTTATTGGTATTTTTAGATAGAAGATTCGTTTACAAGTCTCTTCGAGTATCAATTAAAAAGGTGGAATCTAGTAAGAATTTCTTTGAATATGCACTTCGCTTTAAGCACTGTTGCATTATTAATAATTTATTATAACTACATAAAACTTGCGGTATTTTATTGTATTATGACCGAAACATTTTTACCGGCATTGGGAATTAAAAATTCTCATTAAAATTACGATTCACTTATGTTGCGAATTCAATCTTTCATTGGATTAAGCAAAATTCTGCTCGTTCGCACTCACTTCGTTCACTGTTCCAGCCAATCAGTTCCCCAACAAAAATCTACAAACTGGTTAAACTTTTCGATTTTCGTTCTCGCGCACTAGTAATTTATAGTTAAAAAAAAAGGACATTTCAGTTATCACTGCGATCAGCTTAAGTTTGGCTCGACTAAAAGATTTTCATACCATTGGTCAGGAGGAACATTTGCACTGTCATTTAGGCGTTAACGATTTTTAACCAGCTTTTCCCGGAAAAAGCGTAAAGCGGACATGCGAGCTGCGAGCGCTTGCAGCGCACTGAGTGCTGCTCCACCGAGAGAATCATCCGAGTACGTACAAAAGCATTTGCGTCGAGTGACCCTGGCAGTGGATGCCGCCTGCGCGGTTCCTCCCGCTTCCTGCTCCTCTCCACCGTCATCATCTCATCTTCCTCTTGCCATTCTCTTTCTTCAACACCGCGTCACCCGTTCCTCTTCCAGGCCTCGACTCTTTCACCCCCTCCCCATACACCCCTACTTCCACCCTTTTTTTCCATTGCTTCGTTTTTACGCGTCGTTTCCACCCTCTCTCTATTATATACTATCAGAAATTTTTTGCCAGGTGTAGAATAGGAATAACTTTTAATAAAACACGACAGAGATCCATTTTCGTTTTCATTTTTCGTTTTCAAGGATATATTCATTTACTAATCTCTATGATGTAATGAACTCCTATCACGTTTTGATACAATGATTAAATGACGAGTACTATATGTGATACCTGATTTGCTATTTAAATGAGTTTAGAAAGTGAGTGGGAAACCGTTTGGGAAAATAATTAATTCTCATCGTTAATCGCTTAGGCTTAGAGCTTAGCATGTAACCGAGGTGTACATCCAGTGGGTGATAAGAATCGGCCTATCGAGTTATCCTCAAATGCCTTTTCAGGTCAACAGCTTGTCGAGAGGTTTAAGGCTTTGGTACTCTGGTTAATCCGCAGGATGCTTCTTGTAGTGTTCGAGCTCATCGCGAACCGGATCAGAGGAGATTAAAAGGGCTAGGAAAAAATGCAGCTGGCCAAGAGTCTGTAATGTTCGTACTATGTCGCTGTATCAATTTCTTAGCATGTATCGATTAACCAACACCCAACACGTTACATTTTCGATACTGCGACCAGAAAAATTTGATATCACGTGAAGTATTTCGAATTACTCGTTTTACCTGACGATGAAATTTTATATAGTTGAATATTTCATTTTTAAAAGAGATTCGGGATAAAGTATCAGGGGATGATCGTTCATGATATAATTTCCTATCAATTTTGATGTTCAGATTGGAATTAGTAATTCGATGATTAACGAGCTAATTCAAGATCGTCTCGCTTCATTATATTGATACTACTTTTGGGGCTCGGAAGAAATGGTAGCAGAGATGGATATTGGGAAAATTTGGCACAGGTGTCCATTAGTCTGAAATTGTTTTCTGCTTCCTAAAAGACACTTTTGATCTTGTACCTTGTCGGTAATCCGGCGTCTCTTCCGGCCTCGTCGCACTTGATGAGGATATTTTCAAAACACACTTCCGAACTCCCTTAGATTCTTGAATCGCTGCTTCGCCGAGTTCGTTCTCGCTGGAGTGACGCTCGAAACAATTGTCCAAAAACGCGGTAAGAAGGGTTCTTTTGTCGCGGCGCGGTCTTTAATCATCCTCATAGCGTGCACACGTTTACATCAGAATCGCGGCTTCATACATCTTCCTGTCGGTTTATTGGCATCTGGAATCCCGGACCGAAAGGTTTCGCCTCTAAAATTAACAGTGTCCGCGTTCGCTTCGGATACAACGGTGGCAAAAAGTTTTTCATCAGCGCAGTAAAATGCTGTTACACCATTTAAAACATGAAAACAGAACTTTTGTTGTGTGAACAATTGTTTCGTACATTTTATTGCATTTACATTCTGTTTGTCTCCATTTATTGGTATTTTTAGATAGAAGATTCGTTTACAAGTCTCTTCGAGTATCAATTAAAAAGGTGGAATCTAGTAAGAATTTCTTTGAATATGCACTTCGCTTTAAGCACTGTTGCATTATTAATAATTTATTATAACTACATAAAACTTGCGGTATTTTATTGTATTATGACCGAAACATTTTTACCGGCATTGGGAATTAAAAATTCTCATTAAAATTACGATTCACTTATGTTGCGAATTCAATCTTTCATTGGATTAAGCAAAATTCTGCTCGTTCGCACTCACTTCGTTCACTGTTCCAGCCAATCAGTTCCCCAACAAAAATCTACAAACTGGTTAAACTTTTCGATTTTCGTTCTCGCGCACTAGTAATTTATAGTTAAAAAAAAAGGACATTTCAGTTATCACTGCGATCAGCTTAAGTTTGGCTCGACTAAAAGATTTTCATACCATTGGTCAGGAGGAACATTTGCACTGTCATTTAGGCGTTAACGATTTTTAACCAGCTTTTCCCGGAAAAAGCGTAAAGCGGACATGCGAGCTGCGAGCGCTTGCAGCGCACTGAGTGCTGCTCCACCGAGAGAATCATCCGAGTACGTACAAAAGCATTTGCGTCGAGTGACCCTGGCAGTGGATGCCGCCTGCGCGGTTCCTCCCGCTTCCTGCTCCTCTCCACCGTCATCATCTCATCTTCCTCTTGCCATTCTCTTTCTTCAACACCGCGTCACCCGTTCCTCTTCCAGGCCTCGACTCTTTCACCCCCTCCCCATACACCCCTACTTCCACCCTTTTTTTCCATTGCTTCGTTTTTACGCGTCGTTTCCACCCTCTCTCTATTATAACGCTTTTTATTCTCCGCGCGCGTCTCTTTTCGCGACAACGTCTTCCACGAAGATCTTCCTCTATCCCCGACTGTGTCCTCTCTCAATCTCGCCGCGTCTCACTCATCGTTTCTATTTCTCAGCTGCCCTCGAATGAACGAGACCGCTTTCCCCGCTCTTCGAGCATAGCTACGATTCGTCTCGCTCTGACGCGAGGCTCGCTCTTTCTCTGGCCGACTTTCATTCATACGGTTAGGCACGCCGACGTCGAAGATCGATCTAGCCGCGCGAGGTACTTGACCTAGAACCCATTGATTTTTAAATTATTAATTGCGCTTATCATTACCGGGTCTTGCTCGCGTTGATTTCCAACCGCCTCTAAACATGCACAGTGACGTAAGAAATGTTGACGAAAATATAAGTTGAAGCGAGAGAATTTTCTATCGATTGTTGTATTCGGGATCCGCGTAGAAATAAGTCTCAGCAATCACGATGTAACTTTATATTTCCAAGTATGGGTTGTACAATTGTGAGGAATTCAAGCGGACAGTGATTGTTTCAGAGTTCAGTCAAAACCTGATTCGTTTGGGACATCGCGACTATTCAGATTCAGGGATTCAAGATTGAGGCAGAGTGCGACTCCGAGTCTTATGATTCAGGCACGATTTTGTACCTTAGAGCTATCTTATCGAAGATGATTTCTTAAAACTAGACATAACTAGAAGTAGCCAATATTGTCATAAGTGGTTAGTCATCTAACATGGTTCCAAGAAAATTCTTAAACGTAGCAAATTGTTGTCCATTCATACGTCATTTACTTTGTTGTTTTAATTACGAATAATTATGTAGAATTTTAAATGATTCAATTAAGAATGAACGTTTTCGGTAATTTTGTTAACTCGAAAATTCGCGAAGTATATCTGTGATTTATGAAGTAAATTGTAAGTCGCTTTGTAATCCATTGTAAATGAAAATTGACTTGGAGTGAACGCGATCAATGTGTCACTAGAGAAAAGATTAATGGCAGCCAGTTTCGCCTAACCGAGTGGATTAATTGCCGCATCACGCGGGCAATCACGATCGCAGCATCAACGCTTAAAGCCCTGCGTCTCGACTTCCAGCAATTTGAAATTCTGCAAGCAATCTCTTTGGGATAAAGCGAACACCCGTACAGGGTGGGACGATGAAATGCACGTGTAAATTTATACAATGATATTACATTTATATTCTTTCGATTCAAAGTGTTTGTTACAACAAGATTTATCGACGTTCGTAAACAGTTTTATGTAGAAATAAGCAAAAATCGCTTCGTGTATTTTATTTAGGAATGACCAGAAGAATTCAGCAACAGATTTTAAAAATTTGTACACGTTGAATGCTTCATTTCATTTTTTAATGCTATTTCAATTTGAAACATGAGCAAATGAGAAAAATGAGAATGTTGATGAATGTGATTTAAGTATTAAGAAATATGAAGTGAGAAAATTTTCTTATTACACAGAACTTTCCTTTCGACTACGAATTAAACTTGATATCAGAGTTGGCATGCTGCTCCGAGTTTCTATTCAAACGTTCCACTCTGTACACGCATTAGACTAAACTAGTATGGGTAAATCAGGGACAGATTCAGGAGGAGCACCCTCGATCCTACATGAAATTTCGTCACCAAGAGCTAAAGAACTTCGAGGCAAGTTAACCACTCGGTTTCATTCACGACATGTGATCTTCGGGTGGAGTTGGTTAAAGGTCGAAAGTTCCTCACGATTGTGACGAGTAAATATTGTTTGCCGGAGGAAAATAATCATTCATCACAACGAATCGTTTCAAGTTCCCCCCCGGACAAGTTTCTTCACGGAATTCTGTACCCGGATTCGTTTCCGAGTGCCGAAACCGAACAGTTTACGCGGAGATAAAATAAGATTTCCGGGGATAAAGTGTCGGTGGGATCAGAGGCCAAAAGAATATAATAGAGGACTGATAACTTTTCATTTTATCCCAAAAATAGACTGTATTAAATTTGGATCGCGAAATAACAGATTCATGGAAAGACGAGATTCAGATGTTTTATCATCGTGATATAAGTAGCTTTTGACATTTCAAGCTTCGGAGGATTTTCAATCAATTCTGAAATGTATCCAAGTATTCATGACTTCACTCACATATAAATGTTTTATTTCTCATAAAATCGTTGAAACACTAGTGTTTCTTTCAGACTGAATTATCGGTGAACGTAAGACACATCGTATACAATAGTAGTCAACGGTGAAGAGAGTAGCTCTTCCGGTGTACCGCGATCACGGGAGCGTCTGTCACGGACGACGGATGATTTATTATCACCGTCGGTGCCACGCTGTATTTACGTCCAGATTCGCAAAGGACGGCCAACGCGTATATCGCAGTGTAAGTGTTTATCGAATGTCTACCATCGTTAAAAGTAATGCTCTCCGCATCCATGTTCATCGGCGAACCATCTCGTGGTCGCGTACAAAATTCACTGAGCTCCCGACCCAATTACCGAAATCAAACGTATTATTAGACGATTTCGGTGTGGCAATGCGAAACTTGAAATAGAATTTCGAGAGCGTGAACCTCTCTCGCGACGCACATTAATGACTACAAGTTTTGTTGCAGCATTGTCTTATTTTTATTTGTAAAAATAAGGAAAATTGCACAATACAAGGTTACAAATAAAAGAGCAATTTAATTTATTTATTAATTGCTGAACAATGGAGGAAATAAAGAGCACGAGTACAGTAGAGAAAATTTTAATTTTATCGTGATAAGTGAGGAGGGAAATACGATCTTAAAGCGGTTCACGTGCTCTGCCGGACAACAGCGGGGCAATCGAGCATTCCTTTGATACACGAGCCGCGGGCTAATTGCCATAGATATATCGTGGCGAACAATTATGCGCGGACGATAACGATGTTACTGATCGATGCAATTATGATGGCTAGTCCATGGAGCACCGTATATCGAGGGACAACCTTATAACGAGGCCGCGACGTGACAAAAATTACGCCCGACCGAAAATCTACTTTCGATCTTACCACCGTTGATAATATGATTTTGACACTGTCACATGATATGGGATAGAACTACTTAAGAAATAAAAATGGCAGGAAAATTTTTTTCTTTACTGAATTTTATTGGATGCGAAGTGGATAAAGTCTCATACTGTGTAAATGTGGATCGTTCGTCTCTGGGAAAAATTGAGCTCGGATACTGTTTTATTTACATAAGTTTATTCTTTCTCAAATATTTCGATTTTCATGTAAAATAGATAGTTGAAGAGTGCTATTTGAATGATTTTAGATTTTTTTCTGTAATATTAGCACATAGAAAAAAAAGTTTATACAGTAAGAAATAATTAAATAAGAAAGAATTCTCTGAACATGGAATAACCAAGATAGAAGAGATTGACGCAATAACATTCACTGAATTAGACGCATTGGCTTTGACGGATCATTCGGTTAATAGACTGGCTGCCTGAAAAGGGAATTAATATTCCATTAGAAACCTTGCGTTGACGCATTTAATCAGAAGGATTGTTTTCCATGTTTCGATCATCGTGGAAATGTTCCAGTTTGCGAGAAATTTAATCTTCTCGAGTTGATACACTGTATCGCGGATTAAAACGAGAATAGTTCTCTTAAGTGATATATATATAAGAAAGCTGTGACGTTTGCAAAAAGTTTGCGTCGCTTGTTTCCTTTTTTCCTAGCTTGCTTCCACGTTTTCACGCTTCCCGAAGTAGTCTCGCCGGGTTAAGCGCGACGCCTTAATTTAATCATTAGTGGCACGCTGATTAACACGAACCGTTCGTTTAATTACTTTTAACTTGCCATCCCTGATTCATTCTCAACACTGAAGCCATGCCAAACAAACGGTTCGTGATGCGAATTCAAAATGTCAATTACGGTGCAATCAGAAGCAAAAGATTGCACATGAAAAATAGATTTGTTCAGTAAATTATTGACGCATGTTACATGCTTTCAAATTGGCCATTTGTGGATATGAAGGACACAGATTACAGCGAACGATGCAATTGATCAAATGTCGTTTCATCGCAAAATTCAAACGCGAATTGAATAGATGAAATACATAAAAGATCATAGAATCTTTTATGACGAATGTATAGGGAATTAAATGAAAATTGAATGAGTAGAAAATATGATTTGAACGGATAAAACACAAAAATAATTGTAGACTCTTTTAGTATACAAAGCGAACGGAATTTTGGATGGGTTGAACAAGGAATTGCGCGAATTCTTCTTCTGTAGATAACCCGGAGACCCGCTTTTCACGGCTAAGGAATGCTCCGGGCAATGGATAAAAATCGGCGAAAGAATCCGCAGAACCGGAGAAGCACCGGGGCCAAGGATTAATTTCCTACAAAGTTCTCGCGTTTAATTTGCCCAGTAAATTCGAGCGAAGGGGACCCGAGGCGAGCGAGTAAAACTATCTCTCTTAATTCTCGCCGAGTATCAAACTTTTGTCTCGCCTTTGATACGAAATTGAATTGAAAAACTGGGACATGAGTAATCGTCAAGAGTTCTGATAATGGCGATATTATATCCAGTATTTTATGAGAGTAATCGATTTTGTAGATAAATGCTACAAGACTCTCTCTTCCTTACGAGTCTCGTGGGACCTCGTCTAAGTTGAAGGGACAATTTTATCCAAAAACGCAATGGCAAACGATAAAGAGAAACTTCCTATGAAATTATCTAAGATAAAAGATTATAATTATTAGAAAAT